>NW_008330333.1:512346-581900 GCF_000622305.1 Nannospalax galili
ACAAAGGTGGGATCGGAGTTCCGAGCCCAGATCCCGGCCAGAGGTCCCTTTGTTTGTGTTTTTTTTTTTTTTTTTTCAGTCCTTTTGAGACAGGGTCTCCCTGTAGCCCCAGCTGTCCTGGAACTCACTATATAGAGGAGGCTGGCCTTGAACCCACGGAGATCCCCCTGCCCCTGCTGGGATTAAAGGCGTGTGCCACCACGCCCAGTGCTGTGTGATTTTTAGATGGGACTGGCCTGAGTATTTTAGGTGGAAAGAATTCTTAAGTTTTTGTCTTATGGCGCATGCTGTTCTTGTTCTAAGACCCAGAAGGTGGTGATAGTTCTTTCACCTCCCATGAGAATGAGATCTAGTGGCTTCTGCCCCACTGAGAATCCTCGGTGTACATTATATTGAGGAAGAAAAGAAAAATGAAACTTTTGACATCAAGCAATGCCAGATATGACACCATCCTCCATAACTTCCAGTGGAGGAGAGGGAGTTGATCCTGTGTATTCATCTCTCACTGCCCTCAAGTGACTCAGGATGAACGAACTTACCCATCCTCAGGACAGGTGAGGTAAGGCAGAGCCTAGGAACACACAGGCTGAAATAGGCAGGTGGATCACACAGGGACCACTGAGTGTTCTTTACCAGATATACCATGGGGGCCTGGGAAGGTGAGTACAGAGGGCTTTGTCAAGCATAAGGCTTCTCTGTCCTGGTGCAGCCCTGGCTTGACCAGAGCCTGAGCAGTGGGGAACCTTCATCCTCACAGATAAAGATTGAGGGTATCTTAGATGCAGTTGCTTTCTGCCCTGCGCTTGTTTGTCCTCGTGGTGCCTCACTTGTAGCATGGAGTCAGGATGATTGCCTCTGACCATCGGACTGGGTTCTGGTCCTGTCTCTGGTTTGCTTTGTGACCTTGAGTCAGCTGCTTAATCTCTGAATCAGTTTTCTCCTCTGTGAATTGCACACATTAGGTTCTCAGGACCCTTGGGCTCTGTTTAGACCTCTTGCCCTCTGCTTGCCCTCCCAGGAGCTCACCTAGTCAATGACAGCTTCAGCTGCCACCTGGAGCACTGACTATGACCAAGGGGATAGAGAATGTTCTTAGAATGCACACTGGACTAATAAGATCTAAAAAAGCACTCAAGAATGTGGAAGGATGTGACTAGAGAGCTAGAGGCCTCTAATAATCCCAGGCTGTGCTTAAGAGATTCAAGTCACCTCTGTCTCCCTCTGAACAGAAAGAAACCCAGAGATCAAGGAGTAGGATAAAGGCAATACCATGAGGCTAGAAGAGGTGAGGTTACCCTGCCTTGCCACTGTGACCAAGTAGGAGCCTTATACCTGGGCTCCTAGCTGTTGCTGAGGCCCTGTTGCCAGCCTAGGTCAGGCCAGAGCTCGCGGCTCCATGATACCAGCCTCCCTTATGAGGGAATAGGCAGGAGCGAAGTGAGCTGGGTCTGGCCGAGACTCTCTTCATTCCTAAGAGTAAAAAGGGGGTTGCTTTTTTGTTTCAGATTTCTGTCAGACCTTGACTGAGTTGAGAGGCATGAGTGGTCAGAGATGGGCATGGCCAGGGGCAGCTTTGCCAGCATTAGTTGTAGTCCCTTCTGGGTGTTTCCTCCTTGCCCTGGAGCCTCAAGCTCCTTCCTTGGTGATTGATGGCAATGCCTTGGCAGACAAAAGGCAGAATGGAGCAAGAAGCCTACCCTAGCACTGTGAATGTGAGCTATGCTTCAAACTTGGCCTCCAGTACCATTGCTCAGTTCGGTGAGCATTCAGGGCCTTGTGTTCCAGGCTGCCAGGGAGGTGTGGTACCTGGGGATTTCCAGTAAGAGGTACAGATGTTTAGTGCTTTCAGGGTAAATAGTTAAATGCCACTGTTTCTTGATAATCTTCAATCCTTTTGGAAGAAAGAAAGTATAAGCAGAACACATCACAGCATGCCAGTGCCAAGGAGAGGCTGGCTGTCCCTCATGTCTCTCCCCACAGGCATTTCTCAAGATCAAATGAATTGGGAAACTTAAGAAATAATTCTTATTAAGCATGTCACTTTTATGCATAGAAGGAACAGTGGTATGTGTGAACTGTTAGCCAAGCCTATGGAGTGTAGCATGTTCAGGCAAGGCTCACAGAGGTGACACTCTTTCAGCATTCTGTTAGAACTCTGTCTTCAGAACTGGATTCTTTATACTTTGAAGCTGTATTACCAATAGCCCTTCCATAGGGCCCATAGATATCTTTGGGGGCCATGTGTCTAGTAGGAAACCTGGACTGAGAGGTGGTGTCCATGTTTCTTTCAGGGACTGTGTCATTGTCTTCTTTGAAACTCTGCTGGTACCTAGTCTTGTAGCTGGGGCCTGAATCTGACTGCAACAATTTTGGAGTACAGGTACCTTCAGTTTGTATTTGAGAAAAAGAAAGTTCTTAGTGGGCTATTAAGGTTAGTTTGAAGAAGTGTTACTTTTCCATTCTTCCTTAACCACAAAATATTCAGATTTTGGCCTTAGTTATGCCAAAAACGGAGAGCTACTTAAATACATCCGCAAAATCGGTTCATTCGATGAGACCTGTACCCGGTTTTACACAGCTGAGATTGTGTCTGCTCTAGAGTACTTGCATGGGAAAGGCATCATTCACAGGTAATGGAGGCTACCCACAGGCCTTGTAATGATTAGTCATTGACAATGACAGTCATTGACAGTCATTGTAATGATTAGAGCCAGCTGCTCTGAGGCCCACAAGTGGTCCAAACCAGCCCTCTAGGGCAACAGTGGCTGGCTTTATGCAAGGTGTGACATAGGTGCTGCCAGGTGGTAGCTCACTATGAAAGATGAAACGATGTTGAAAATGAAAGGAACCTGCACTTGGAAAGTCTTACTCCTAAATCATCAACTGAACATGGAGAGGCATCCCTGGGACAGCAGCAACTCTTTACCATCTGGTACTTTTGTTTGTTTTTGTTTCTTTTGAGGCAGGGTCTCAATATGTATCCCTGGGTGACCTGGAACTAGCTATGTAGATCAGGTTAGCCTTGAACTCATAGATATTTGCCTGCCTCTGCCTCCAGTGTGCTGGGATTAAAGGCAAGCACCACCATGCCCAGCTTATCTGGTGCTTTTGATTTTGTCAGTTTTAGCTTTTATTCTATTTAATTCTGGTCTCATTGTTCATGCCTTTATTCTGATAACGTCAAATTAGAATTACTCTTTATGAACTAAAATAATAGATTATTCTTCAATAAAAAGTCATTAAAAGTGGAAGATGAATCAGGAAGTTGGTCATGGAAGCCAGAACTACTAAGGAGTTTTTAACAACTCATTTATGGAAAGTAAAAAAAGTGATGCAGTTTTGAGATGATATCTTTGGGATTACCTGTATCCTATGCTGTTGATATTTGTTCAGTGTCAGCTTTGGGCTTGTATTGTTGGTTGTTACACTGTAAAAGTAATAATTCGTCTCTTTAGTGTATTTCTGTCAAAAATGTAATAATTTCCTACTTTAAGCATTTCATCTCAAAGGTAATGCTCTGTTTTTACAGGGACCTTAAACCAGAAAACATTTTGTTAAATGAAGACATGCACATCCAAATCACAGATTTTGGAACAGCAAAAGTACTATCCCCAGAGAGCAAACAAGGTATGCTTGCTTGATTTTCAGCTGGCTTAAAACTGAAAGCAACTTTGAGCAAAGCATTACATTACATGGTCTTCATTGCTAATGCAGAAATTTGTGATGGCTGCTGGAACACCCCACCCCGGAAGTGTGTGTGTGTGGTTCAGTGGTAGAGGGAGGAACCAAGAACATCATGCCTGGTCACTTGTGTGCTAGGGGTGGAGTTGACAGCTCCTCTGGATGCTGCAGGTGGTATCTTGAGAGTACATCCTTGGACTCTCCCATCCTTGCCCTCTTCCCACCTATCCTTTCTCCTCATCAGATGTGCATAGCTGCCTGTAGTAGCCTAGGCATCCTCAGGGATGTTCTAGGAAAATCACATGAGTGAGTCTGATTTTCCTGCTGGTCATGTGCCTGTTCATAATCTCCAGCCCTCCAAGTCCTGTCCCCTGGGGTAATACTATATCCTTGATACCTTTGCTATCAAGGAGGTGCTGCCGAGAGTCTACCTGGGCCATCTTAGTGGCAAGGAGACAGCTCACTGCTCTTGTGTTCTGGCACTAACATCCTCATTGGAAACTATATACTCTGGAGGTATATAGAAGAGTAGTTTAACTCTTCAGGACTCTGAAATTTTCTTTTAGGTTAATAAGTGACCTTGCAAAGGAGCTTCAATCCTGAGATGCATATGATCTCTAGAACTGCCTGGCCTCTCTACCTGTGTTTGGGGGCGGGGGTTGATTTATGGAAAGCACTGTGGGGTTTGGAGATATGGTTCAATATTTGGCTCCTCTTGCAAAGGACCTGGGTTCAATTCCCAGCTCCACATAACCATCTATGACTCCAGTACTACGGATTTGACACTCTCTTCTGGCTTCTGCAGACATTGCATGAATGTGGTGCACTTAGATATATGGAGACAAAACACTCATACACATTAAATAAAAATAAATTATAAAAAGAAAAATTTAAAAAAAGGGAAAGCATTATGGGATATGCTTGGCCACAAGCTTCGAGCACAGTTGTGTTGGTGGAAGAAAGATTCTGATAAGCACTTACAGTACTGTGGCTGCTCTTTGGAAAAGGGGACAGAAGAGCACAGTACAGTGGGTTTCTAAAGCCCATTTCCACCAATAGTAAGCCAGTACATGGGAGCCAGAGAGAATTAAAACTAGAGCCAAGGAGGAGAGTTCAGGTGGAAAAGCAGATTCTGTCCACATGGTGTTGCGAGAGCTGGCTGGCTGGCTGGCTAGCTTCTCTTTATGGATCCTTGTATTTCCTTCTGGGTAGTGTTTCCACACAGGTCCTTGGTTGGATTCTATCTGTGCTTTTCCTCAGTGCAGTTCCAGACTGGAAACATCTCTGTACTACTTGGTGGGGAAAGTAAGCCTTGCCTTTGAGAAAAGAGGCTCTCTTTTCCTCACATGGTTTAGCCTCATGCCCTTGCTGCCCCTTCTGACACCAATGAGATGTCCTGACACCTGCATCTGATTGACTCATTCCTAGTAAATAGTAGCCATCTTTCTGGCCAGTAATCCTGATTTTATGGATTTGGTGTAACCTCATAGCCACCATAGCTATGAGCATTGTCCTTGATAACCAAACAACCACTTCTGTCTCTTAAACTCTTGTGGAGGCCTCTCCATTCCCCATAATGCTTGTGCTGGCTCTTCCTGCTTGAGACATGGGGCAACAGAGCTGGGTGTAGCTATGGTCCTGAGTCAGCCTTGGGAGCCACTCAGCTGGCCTGTGCTTTGGGCGTTTCTTCCTTTGTGCAGATTTTCTTCAGAATCAACACAGGACTATAATTCAACATAGCACTATTCTTACTGCTCTGTAACTATTTAAAAAAATACATAAAAATGAAGATTCATTGATAAACTAGTGAAATAAACCTTGTCTTTTTAGAAGCAGGGGGCTAAAAGCCTTAATACTCTGATAACCCAGGGACAATTGCTTATATATGTAGAGGACACAGGCTTTTTTCTCTCCTTAAAGGAGAAGAGGAAAGCATGTAGGATTTATTTTTGTCACTTATTCTTTTTTTTTGGTCTTTTTTTGAAATAGGCTCTCTCTATAGCCCCAGCTGGCCTGGAACTCACTATTGTAGACCAGGCTGGCCTTGAACTCAGAGATCCACCTGCTTCTGCCTCCCAAGTGCTGGGACTCCAGGCTTGGGCTATCACGCCCAGCTGTGGCTTACTCTTCTGTTTGAAGCAGTTTAGAATCTTAGACTTTATTCCCACTTTGGCTCCTTTTTACGTTTAAGTGACTTTCCTACAAAACATCCTGAAAACTTCTAAAGAACTGGTGGGAGGAAGTCTGCAGATTCCTCAGCTGTGGAGTTGCTGTATTGTACCTTCCTGTTACAGGGAGGCAGGCCTGAGGTTGTAAGGGCCAATGGCAGACTATGGAGCAGAGGCAGCTGTTGAGGGATTGATGAAAACTTGTGTCTTTGCCCTTGTTGAGGGGTCCCACAGATACATCCTGGTGAAGACAGTTTAATCCGTTAGAATATACCCCTAGTCTGTGTCTAACTTTTACCCTCAGTGTGTCCTGCAGGTTCAGCCATGGAGTCTGTTTCTGAAAGTCTATGTTCTGACCTGTGGAGGCCTTTCTGGTGTTTATCAGGTATGGAGGCTCCACTTGAGAACAGAAAGGAGAGAGGCCAGCAGGTGTGGGCAGGACACTAGAGAGGATGGATTGGCCTTTATCACTACTATTGCCACACAGTTGTATTGGTTTTCTTTTTTTTTTTTTTTGAGACAGGGTCTCACATTGTAGCCCTGGCTGGCCTAGAACTCACTATATAGACCAGGCTGATTGGAACTCACAGAGATTGGTCTGCTTTTGTCTCTGGAATGCTGGGATTAAAGGTGTGTGCCACCATGCCCAGTTGTATCGGTTTTCTTTATTCTCAGGAGAGTCTGGATTTTGTTGTTGTTTTTGTTTTTTGTTTTGTTTTATTCTGGTTTTTGTTTGTTGAGGCAGGGTCTCCCTGTAGCACTAGATGGCTTGAAACTCACAAAGATCTGCCTGCCTTTACCTCCCAAGTGCTGGGATTAAACACCTATACCACCATTCCTGACTTAAAATTTTTTTAATTTTAATTTTTTTATGTATATGAATGTCTTGCTTACATATATGTAAGTGCATCATACACATGCAGTGCCCACCAAGGCCAGAAGAGGGTGTCTTGATTACTAGAGCTGGAATTATAGGTAGTTGTGAACCCAGTGTGGGTGCTTCGAATTGAATTCGGGTTCGCTGCAAGAGCAGCAAGGGCTCTTAACCATTGAGTCATCTCTCTAGCCCCTCCTTAGTGTTCTTGGCAGTATCTTTCGGGGTCCTAGCAGGGTCCAAATGTAGCCATAAAGTCCTCACAGGAAACCATGCCCTAAAGGGACATTTACAAGACTGAGGGACCAATCAAGCTGGATCCCTTCAGTGGGGCTGGGACTTCGAAGCCCAGCTAGAAGGGTTGTGGGAAGAACCACTTAGAACTGCTTGCAGGGAGGACAAATGGGAGCCGCTACTCTGAGTGACCCTTACCCCATCAATCGGGTAGCTGGGTATTTCTCATGTTCCTTAGGACCCTGGGGTGAGTGGGAGGCTCCATTGAGATGAGTGGAGCATCTGGACCAAACCTGTGGCCTACAGATGAGTGTTGTGTGGGCCAGGACTGGAGGTGGTGGAAGTCCCTAAACTGTTTTCATAATTCTTACCTCCCTGCTACTCTGAGTACACAAGCTAGTAGTGACCTGAGAAGAGGGTAGTTCCTGGCCTATAGTTGTTTGTTGTATGTTCAATGTACATTTAGGTGCCACCAGTCCAGCAGTGAGCACCACAGGCAGGACCCTTGTCCTCCCTTGTTGCTCTATTCTAGTGCCACGATGATGGGTGATTGTGATGAGCATCTTCTACAGTTGTGTATCAAGTAGGAGGTACCAGAAAGGAAGAAAGTACAGTGTTCTAGGTTCTAGCAAGTATTCTTGGGTAGAATCTGTGAGTACTGAGTCTGTTCCAGGTGACCAGCTCCCATCTGCTCTAGTTAGATGGGGACATCCTGAGGAGTGCACCAGAGGGGAAATGTGGTGGAGGGCCAGGAATTGCATTTCCAAATATGACCTTTTCTTTTTTTCCCCTCTTTTCAGCCAGGGCCAATTCATTTGTAGGAACAGCGCAGTATGTTTCTCCAGAGCTGCTCACAGAGAAGTCGGCCTGTAAGAGGTAGCCTGTTTTTAATTCATCTGCACTTCACCTCTCTCTATGATAGCTATTAGGCTTCTTCATGAGAAATCGGTGGTACTTGAAAGAGGGACATGGTAGCTCTTAAATAGATAAACATTAGCTGGGTATGGTGACACATGCCTATAATACCAGGATCCCAGAGCATGAAGCAGGGAGAATTATGAGTCCAAGGTCAGCCTGGGATACAGTGAGACCTTGCCTAAAACAAACAAACAAAAAAAAATGGCTGGACATGGTGGGGCATCCCTTTAACCTGGTACTCCAGAGATAGAGGCAGGTGAATCTTAATGAATTTGAGGCTAACTTGGTCTACATAGTGAGTCCAGGGCAACCAGGGCTATATAGTGTCTCAAAACAAAACAGACAAAAGGGCCAAACATTTTGAAAGTAGTTAGTGTTTTGCTTTTTTTAACCTGCATTTTTCCTTTCATACATGTGTATACATGCTACTTTATAATCCCTGGTTGATTGTTGCTTTTTGGGTCGAAAGTTGATTATGATTTAGGGAAGCTGGTCCGGGGGGAGGTGAGACTTCTATACGGTAGAATTATAGCAGCCAGGTGCTTATTGTATAATGTTATGGGCTCTACAGAGATGGATGGAAGGAGTTTTTAGCCCAGAACAGACAGTCCTAGGATAGGCCTGGCAGTGATCACAGCATTGAGTCTTTTTTTGGGGGGGTCTTTTTGAGGCAGGGTCTCCCTGTAGCCCCAGCTGTCCTGGAACTCACTATGTAGACCAGGCTGGCCTTGAACTCACAGAGATCCGCCTGCCTCCCTAGTGCTGGGATTAAAGGCATGCCACCACACCTGGCAAGGGTCTATTTTTTATTTTACAAAGTATTTATTTTTATTTTATGTGTATGAGTATATTGCCTGCATGTATGTAAGTGCACCCGTGTCATACAGTGCCCACGGAGGGCGTTAGAAGAAGGTGTCAGATCCCCTGGAACTGGAGTTACTGATGGCTGTTAGTCACCATGTGGGTGGAAGAACTAAACTCAAGCCCTCTGCAAGAGTAGCCAGTGCTCTTAACTGCTGAGCCATCTCTCCAGCCTCCTTTAAAAATTTTTTTTTAAATTTATTTTATAAGTATGAGTGTTTTGCCTACATGTGTTTAAGTGTCCCCATGTTGGGCAATGCCTACAGAGGCAAAGAGTGTTGGATCTCCTGGAACTGGAGTTATTGTTAGCCACTGTGTGGGTACTGGGAACTGAACTCAGGTCCTCTGCAAGAGCAGCCAGTACCCTTAGCTGCTGAGCCATCTCTTCAGCCCCGAGAGTTTTGAGAGATGCAGCTGGGCCTTGATAGTGGTCTCAGTCATGAATATGAGAAGCAAAGGGTAGTGTAGGGGCTCTAAGGACTGACACTGGAACAGGGGTGGGTTTTATTTGCAAGACCAGGAGTTGGAAAGGGACAGTATTCAGGAAGGCAGTGGCCCATGGCCATGCCAGTTCAAGGTACTGTCTTTTGAGACTAAGGGGCAATATTAAGGCCTGGATTAGAGAGCAGATCTAGGAGACAAGGTCTGTGCCTTGAAGATGTGGGTGAGTTCTTCGTACTTTGGGCCAAACTGCTTATTGCCTGATTTGGCCCCAGCTACTTGGCCTGTTAGTGCCGCCTCATGAGCACTGCACAGTTGGTGTTCTGTAGCAAGTTGCAAAGGGTCACGTGTGTAAATGAGGGAGTCTGGTTAGACATCTCTGTCTGCGATTGATAGAAACTTTAGGAGTAAAGCCATGGGCACAAACATGAATGGCATCAGATTTGAGCTCTTACCATGACACCAGTCATTGCTAGGTCAGAACTGTTCAGCATCTGAAGCCATTTGTTTGTTTGTTTGTTGGTTGTGATTTTGGCTTTTTTGGTTTGTTTTTGTTTTTGTTTCTGTGTGTGTGTGTGTGTGTGTGTGTGTGTGTGTTCGTGTTCACCTTCCTGCAAGTATGTTTGTGCACCATATGTATGCCTGATGCTTGTGAAGGCCAGAAGAGGATGTTGAGTCCCCTGGAACTGGAATTATAGATGATTGTGAGTTGCCATATGGGTGCTGGATGTTAAGAAGATGGTTGGCCAGTGTCAGCAGTGCCAGATGGTAGGTGCCATTTCTCAGTTTTTCAGTATATATTTCTGTTGCTGGAGACTGAGGCTTTGCTTATTGTTGGCTCTTCCAAGGATGGCAAGTGTCAGAACTGATGGGAAAGTGCTCTAGGCTCAATGGAGTCAGGCACATGGGCCACCAACATGTAGGGAGCATGTACATGCATGTTTGCCATGTGTAGTTCGTGTTGTTCAGGATATATAAGACATAGGTGGAGGAGCACAGTGTTTTAAGGAAGATGTCACTATTTCTTTTTTTGCTTTTAAATTCTTAAATTTTGTTACGCTTATTAAAAATAATTGAGTTTTTTTTTTCTTGATTTTTTTAAATGGGATGCCTATAAATTGTAAAGAATTGCTAGAAAATAAGGTTTGGAATTGGAGAGATGATTCAGTGATTAAGAGCACTGGCTGCTCTTGCAGAGGATCTGGGTTCAGTTCCCAGCACCTACATAATGACTAACAACTGTTGGTAATTCCATTTCCAGGGGATCCAGTGCCCTCCCCTGGACTCCACAGTCATTGCATGCATATGGTATACATATATACATACAGGCAAAACACTCGTACACGTAAAATAAAAATAAATTAAAAAAAAAAAAGAAAGTGTATCTCCATACCTATTTCTGTTCACAAATCCTTTAGTGTTTTTCTGGTCATTTTGGGGCTGTATTTTATGTATATTTGCAGTTTTCATACATGTACAGTCATGCTACATAGCCAGGATGAGTTCTCCTGGTTTCATGATAATTAATTGCCCAAGTTGTTAAAATTATCAGCATTCATCTTTACCAGCCATGTGATTTTTCTTTTGCATTAAATTATCATAATTCATTAAATTTTCCCTTTACATGGGTTTTGAAGTGGTGCTGGTATGCCTATTATGTTTCCCAACGAGGGTGCAGATGCTCAGCTTCAGAGATGCCTTGTCATCCCTCTGGCACAAGAAAGCTGGGGTTGTTCAGGGTTCCTGCATTAGGGTTTCAAGACTTGGCCCAAGTTGGGCTTGGTATGCTGCTTCCAGGGCCAAAACACAGATCATAATAGAATACTGAGATACTTCACAGAGCGAAGTTACCTAAAGTAAGCCCTTATTGCTTGAGTTCCTACATTCCGGAGGAGACTTTGAGAGGCTCATGTTTAGCACCCTGGCCCTCTCTTTTGCTTTCATGCTGATGTGTAGCTGCTTTGCCACCTTATTTTATTTCACTTCCCCCTTTTTTTTGACTTTTTTGAGACAGGGTCTTCCTGTAGCCCCAGGCTGGCCTTAAACGCACAGAGATCCACCTGCCTCTGCCTCCCAAAGTGCTGGGATTAAAGGCATGCACCACCATGGCTGGCTTTCATTGTCTCTTTTGACTAGACAAAGCACTAATGAAAACCAAATACAAAAACTAGTAAACTAGTACATGCCTGTACTCCCAGCAATTGAGACATGGAGACAGAAGATCAGTAGTTCAAGACCGTCCTTGGCTACAAAGGTAGTTCTAGGCCATCCTGGGCTACACATGACTTTGTGTCAAAAAACTAAAAGCAGGGGCAGAGGTGGGGGGCACTTAAATCAAACAAATAACCCTCCCCCAAATAGTTATCAGTTGAATATGAACTTGCTTTTAAAATTCCCTTCACAAACTGGGCATGGTGGTGTGTGCCTTTAATCCCAGCTCTCAGAAGGCAGAGGCAGGTAGATCTCTGTGAGTTCATGTAGTGAGTTCCAGGCCAGTTGGGGTTACAGGGAGACCCTGTCTCAAAAACAAACCTTCCCTTCACTCTATGACTCATTTCTAATTTGTTGAATTTTATGCTCAGTCTCAAGGCTTTTGCCTGTGCCTGGCCTGCAAGTGCTTGTGACATGAGAGGGCGGGGTGCAGAATCTTGTTACAAAGCCTGGGCCCTTGTGACTGACCTGTTGTCTTGTGGTAGTTGTTACCCATATCCCATGATGCCAGCAGTCCACAAACCCTTCATACATCTAGTGCTTAGGGACAGCTCGGAATGGAAGGCAAATGAGGCCTGTGATGTCATCTCAGTGAGCTGAGAGTGGGCAGGAAAGCCAGTCATGCCAAGACAGTGCTATGACACGAGATGGAAAGGGTGATAACATGGATAGTCTAAATGTTTTTTTTTAATTATTAAACTTAAAAAAAAATTTTTTTTTTAAATTTTATGTGTATGCATGTATTGCCTGCATTTAGGTAAGTGCACCCATGTCCTACAGTGCCTGTGGAGGCCAGAAGAGGCTGTCAGATACCCTGGGACTGGAGTTACAGTTGTTAGCTGCCATGTGGGTGCTGGGATTCAAACCCGGGTCTTCTGCAATAACCAGTGTTCTTAACCACTGAGCCATCTCTCCAGCCCCATTAGTCTAAATGTTTTAAAGGAGGGGTAGGGCTTTCTTGACAGAATCCAAAAAAGGAACGAGAGAGGACAGAATGTGCTTTGTGTACATCCTGGGATGATTCTTCTCAACCCCACATGCTGTGGACTTTCACACCTCTCCTGAATTGAGTTAATCATGTAGTATTGCCCTGCTGTGACACAGCTTGCTCTCCCAGCCAGCACTAAGAGGAGGGTGCTTCTCCATTGGACTTCCTGGAGCTGCACATAGAAGTTGCTAACACTAATTAACAATTTTTTTTTCAACTTTCCACCCTGCCTGATCTGTAGCAACCTGTTGTGGCATGGTGTTGGCAGTGAATTCTGCTCTCCTTTCAGGATGAGCAAGGGCATGTATGGAAATTGTTAACTTAGGAAGGAAATATGTGCAAGGGCAGCTGAACCATCAGCTGCTTGTGTCTGCTAGGACTCTCTAACTTGGGTCCCAGGGGCAAGTTCAAATCTCCCTCCCACATGCCTGGTGTTAAGGGATAGGGATATATTGGAGGCTGAAGCTGGGGTGGTATGAACAGAGACTGAAAAATGAACCTTGCTTGTCATTTAAATTATACCAATGTCATTTTTCCCCCACCTTAAAGTTCAGACCTTTGGGCTCTTGGATGTATAATCTACCAGCTTGTGGCAGGACTCCCACCGTTCAGAGCCGGGTAAGAGGAATCTTGCACCTCTCAGGCCTCTGAGCCTATTATAGCCAATAGCTACTGGGAGGATAGGACAAGGGATGTGCCCAACTGGGGAGGAATGTCTACCGTTGTTAACAAGTGCATGGTGCTTAGGGGCTTGAGTCAGGGGGTGGTGGTGGCCTGGGAGGTGGTGAGACATTGACACGTATTCCTGGAGGTTTGAAGACCCTTGCCCAAATAACAGTTTTGGTGTTGTTCTTTTAATTCACAGAAATGAATATCTTATATTTCAGAAGATCATTAAGCTGGAATATGATTTCCCAGAAAAATTCTTCCCTAAGGCAAGGGACCTTGTGGAAAAACTCTTGGTAAGTATTTCAAAGTTTCTGTGGTGAGGGACCATCAGAGCTACCCCCTTTGACCTCTGTCCCATACTCAGAGGCATCCTGTTGAAAGATGTGTTTGTGGTAGACAGTGATTGTAGATTGTCAAGTTTTTATCTCATCTCAGTATAATCCCTTTCACTTTGCCAGTGCCTGGTTCTTCACTTTAATCAGACAGGAAATTACTGTATCATTTTGCGTGTGTTCATCAATATCACATCACATTTTAAGTTACTGCCACTGAGCAACTGGGCTTATTACAGTGGCAGATGGCTTCAAATCCTACTTTAGTAACATCTGCTGTTGTCAGCTTTAGAGTACACTATGTGAAGACTTTTAAGATCAACCTAGGTAACAGGCCAGAGAGAAGCAGAAAGTTTTGAGAAAGGTATGTCAGTTTGTGTTTCAGAAACCAGGTGTTTCAGCCCTGTTGGTTTAGACTCTGACCTCCTTCCTTCCTGATTCTTTGGGAATCAAGGCTAGCTGTGTATCTATGGGTAGGCCTAGAGTCAGCTCTTCCCAGCCATCCTTCTGGTCTCCTTTCCCTTCTGTTCCCTTAGTGGAGAGTGGGCTTAGTCCTCATGTGAGCCTAGGAATGATTGTGCCACAGCCTTTGAACCTTTGAAAAATGTAATATTCCACTCTGTGAGAGCTTGATGGTTGGTTTTCTTTGTTGTTGAGCCAGTCAATTCACCTTTTTCCCTTGTGTTAGTTTTGTTTTCAGATAGGATCTTATTGTGTAGCCCAAGTTGTCCTGAAATGCTTTACAATCCTCTTGCCTCAGCCTCCCCAGTACTGGGATGACAGGTATGCACTACCATGCCTGGCTCTTATGTTAGCATTTTTAGTTGCATGCTTTAAAAGGATGCTTGCTGCTGTTCTCTATATATCAAGGTTGTGATTTGTTTTTACTCATGGGAAGAAAAGGGCAAAGCCTTGGGGTGAGGTAGGAACCCTTACTAGCCTTTGTTATTTTTACCATGAGTGTGGGCAGGCCTGGGGGTGGGCAGCAGTGCCACTGCTTTTTCCAGGAGGTCTTAAAACTTGAAAAAACTTGAACAAAAAAAAGATGCACACATGCACGCGCGCGCACACACACACACACACACACACACTCACACTCACACACTCTTCTTTTTTTGATCAGAATTACATTTCAACCCTGACAGTGACTTGTTTTGGCTATCATTTAAGGTTTTAGATGCTACCAAGCGGTTAGGCTGTGAAGAAATGGAAGGGTACGAGCCTCTCAAAGCTCATCCATTCTTTGAGTCCATCACATGGGAGAATCTGCACCAGCAGACGCCTCCGAAGCTCACAGCTTACTTGCCAGCCATGTCTGAGGACGATGAGGACTGCTATGGCAATGTAAGCTGACACCCATGGGGGGGTAGCCCAGAGACGAGTTCTGCTCGTCACACTATGTGGATGTGGCTCTTTGGCACATGAGTACTTCATTGAGCCCATGTGCCGTGGGACCCTAATTTGTTATTACTGGTTAAATGTGTGAGCCAGTATTGTGGACCTGTTGGTGGTTGGTTGAATGCTGTGCAATAATGAGTAAATGGCCAACATGCCTTGTGTGGAATAATTCCTGTTTGTTCGTTTGTTTATTCATTTGTTCATTAATTTTTTGAGACAGGATCTTACTATGTAGCCCTGACTGGCCTAGAACTTGGTATATAGACTAGACTGGACTCAGAGTCAAAGAGATCTGCCTGGTCCTGCCTCCTGAGGGCTGGGATTAAAAACATGTACCACCACAGGCTAATTCCTGTTATTATTTCCTCAGCTGTTGGGGGATAGGAGGGAGTTCAGTTGGGGTCTGGACCTGTCAGTGAGGGAGTGGTGTCCTGCCCTCATCACTCAGCTCCTGGTGCTGAGTCTCCTGGTGGTTCATCATTAGCAGCTTTTAGTTCAGTGCCTTTTCTGGTTATTTCTATGCTCTGGAATGTTGCTTATTTTTCCAAGAGAAGTTGCTGCTTTGAATTTCCGGGAATGTGTGTGAGGGTGGATCCCAGTCCCTGTAGCTTGATGTTCATCAGGAGGGTCTGCCCAGTACCCAGGGGTGCCACCCTTTGGGTTTCTGGGCAGTTGCTGTCACTGGCTTCAAGTTCTGAAGAATTGACAACAGACACAGAAATTTGCGTATACTTCATTCTTAAAACTTTCTATCTTGTGGGGCTGGAGAGATGGCTCAGCGGTTAAGAGCACGGACTTCTCTTGCAGAGGACCCATGTTTGATTCCGGAACCCACGTGGTGGCTATGAACCATCTTTAACTCCAGTTCCAGGGGAATCTGATGCCTCTTGACCTCCACAGCATTGCATGACACAGTGCACTCACATACATATAGGCAGTACAGTCATACCTGTAAGATAAAAATAATAAATAAAATATTAAAAAAAAAAAACTTTGGGGGCTGGAGAGATGGCTCAGCAGTTAAGAATACTGACTGTTCTTGCAGTAGACCAAGGTTCAAATCCCAGCACCCACATGGCAGCTAACAACTGTCTGTAACTCCAGTTCCAGGGGATCCGACAGCCTCTTCTGTCTTCCATGGGCGTTGCATGACAGTGCACTTACCTACATGCAGGCAATACACACATATACATAAAATAAAAATAAATAAAATACTAAAAAACCTTTTTGTCTTGACAAATGAAAAAAAAACTTTAATGCACAAAAGGGACAAAAAGACATAAGAAGCTGCAATGTGCCTCCACTATTCCAGTCTTAACTTACACAGGCTTCTCTCATGATCCTCTGTTGGGACCTCCATATTTAAACATGATTTTTGGCAGATCATTTTCATTGATACTCCATTTTTCTGATTTGACTTCTGTTTTCTTAGCTTATTTTAACTAGTTAACATGCATGAAATTCCTGTTCAATTGACTGAGAAATTCTGACATTTGTCTAAAATGCTTCTAAAACATGCAGGGGTGGGGAGGAGGTGTGTATCTATAATCCCAACATTCAGAAGGCTGAGGCTGAAAGACTGAAAGTTCAAGGCCAGTCTGGGCTGTAAAGATAGGTGCTATCTCACCAAAAAAAAAAAAAGTTTTCCAAAGGTAAATTAAAATCACTGCTGTGATTTTATAGATCAAGGGTTCTCAGAGGAAAAAAAACCTGTTTTGGGCGTTTTTGAGACAGGATCTCCCTGTAGCCCCAGCTGGCCTGGATCTCACTATGTAGACCAGGCTGGCCTCCATCTCACAGAGATCCACCTGCTTCTGTCTCCTGAGTGCTAGGATTAAAGGTGTGTGCACCATGCCTGGCCAAAAAAAAAAAAAAAAAAATTATTATTTTTTATGTGTGCGAATGTTTGCCTGCAATGCCCATGGAGGTCAGAAGAGGGCGTTGGATCACCTGGAGCTGGAGTTATGGATGGTTAGACAGGATGTAGGTACTGGGAACTGAAACCCAGGTCCTCTACAAGAGCAGCCAGTGCTCTTAACCACTGAGTCATCTCTCTAGCCCATATCCCCATTTTCTAAAAATGTTCTTTGTGCCCAGAGTTTAAGAAATGAAATTCCAGCCGGGCGTGGTGTCTCACACCTTTAATCCCAGCACTGAGAGGCAGAGGCAGGCGGATCTCTGTGAGTTCAAGGCCAGCTTGGTCTACATAGTGAATTCCAGGACAGCTGTATCCACTGCAGAGAACTTAGGCTCAGTGCCAGAAGTTCCTGGCCCTTTCCCCACATGCTACCTGAATGCTCATGAGTAGTTCTCTTTCAGGTCGTATCCACAGGAGCTGATGGGGACCTTGGTTCCCTGCCTGCTAGGCCTTTCCTGCAGAAGTTACTCAAGACTAGCAGGCAGTCCTTCAGCCTAAGGGCTTCGTGCCTTATTCCTGTCTCCCCCATGGCAACTGATCTTTAAAAGGGCTGCATAGGTGCCCATGTCTCAGCAGCTAGGAGACACTTCACATACCTATGTGCATGCATGTGCACCTGAACATCTCTGCAGGCCTGCTCTGCACTGTTGAGAACATTGACTTTTTGGTCTAAAGCTTTGACTTCCACATGTGTAATCTGGTTCTGAGTCCAGCAGCTCTAGTATGATTTAAAGGCTTTGAGAAGCATCCAAGCAGAGAGCTCCTGTGCCAAAGTGCACCTTCAGACAGTGAAACTAGGCCTGGGGAATGCTGGGACACGGGGAGCCTGCTTTCCTTGGGCCAAGTAGCGATGAGCAGCTCAGTGATGCTGAAGAGGTAGCGTTGTGATGATTCTATATTCAGGGTTGGCTATAGGAATGTGACCCAGAGTCTCAGTTTCTGTGTCAGGAATAGGGACAATGGTAGCAACCTTGCTGGCTCTGAAGACTCTTATGACCTTCCTGCTCCCCCAATAGCATCCTGTAGTCACCTCTGTAAACTTGATGCAGAGATATTATCTCATCAAGGAACCTTTAGGAAGGACGTGGAGACAAAGCCAGGATTATGAATCTGGAGTCAGCAAGATGAGGCTATGGCTGTTGGGGGCTGTGCAGCGTATACTCTGTGATAGGGCCACTCTGCAACAAGGAGATGGGTATAGGCCTGCAGAGCCTGCTGAGGACAGGGCCTCTGGTGTAGTAGTCAGGGCCCTCTTTCTAGAGACTTAGGGCGTGGAAGGCAGGGCTCAGGATGAGGCCTGCTGCCCTAGGTGGTCATACCTGTCCTGGTCTGTGCTCAGGGTTCTTTAGTCCTGTCATTGCCTGAGAGTGGCAGAGTGTGAATTGCCCATTTAACATCTTTTGAATACTCCTTTCTGCGTCAACACTGACTTGTATTTTTCTCAAGAGTAACAAGTTTGTTTATATCGTTTGATTAATCATTGCTGGAATTAGAAAGAATAATTTTAAAAAATCAAATGTGGTAAGCCATATCAAAATATATAGTGCCTTCTGCGACTCCGACAGTTAAGACACCAGGACTAAAAGAAAAATATGCCTGAGCATTGAGTTCCATACTGGGGGTTGGATGCTTTGGTCCTGCCCTGTGGTACTGCGCTGAGTTCCAGGTTCTCTCTTCCTGGAGTAAAGAAATGAGGTACATCCTCTCTTGGACCTCTCTGTCAGAAGGACCCACAGCAGGAAGTGTTGGCCTTGCCTTGGTTCAGTGGCCACATGGCCATTGAAAGGGAATCTGTCAACAGTTAACCAGAAAGGACAGGTGGCCCACCTGCCTTTGCAGTATCTGTAAGCTCACTAGATTGTGAGTGACTATGGGAGCAGGCAATATGCAAGGGGATCTTTGACCTTAAATGCAAATTAAGGCACCTTTCTCCTTTTTTCTCCTTCCTTGCAGTACGACAATCTCCTGAGCCAGTTTGGCTGCATGCAGGTATCCTCCTCCTCCTCCTCCCACTCCTTGTCTGCGGTGGATGCTGGGCTACCCCACAGATCAGGCAGCAACATTGAGCAGTACATCCATGATTTGGACACTAACTCTTTTGAACTGGACTTACAGTTTTCTGAAGAGGAAAAAAGGTTGTTATTGGAAAAGCAAGCCGGTGGAAACCCTTGGTAAGGATCACAGCATCAGCAACCCTATCTAAAAATGCAGGAAGCATGGGGAAGCCCTAGGGGCCGGGCTGTATGGCCTGGCCTCTCCTCCTGAGCTTTCTACAGTTGAGCACTTTCCCAGGGGTGACTAGGAGGAGGACCCAGGGCTGGGGCTTAAGGTACTTTGTAGTCTTTGACAGTTTTTTCTTATTTACATCTTTATTAAATTATTTTTTTGATATAGGGTCTCTATGTTGTCTGGAACTCACTATGTAGTCTAGGCTAACCTCAAACTCAAAGAAATCTACCTTTCTCTGCTTCCCAAGTGCTGGTAAAATTGATTTTTTCTAAGAGCCTTATATATGAAAGCTATTCTCTTAAGTTTATTTTATCATTTTCTTCACTTACCTCTTCAGTCTACTGATAATGTTGTAAATTCATTCTTCTTTTTTTTTCTTGGTTTGGTCTTTTTGAGTAGCCCCAGCTGGCCTGGTACTCACTTTGTAGACCAGGCTAGCCTTGAACTCAGAAGAGGTCCAGCTGTCTCTGCCTCCAAAAATTTAAAAAAAAAAATCTTTTTGAGGCAGGGTTTCTCTGTAGCTATAGCTGGCCTGGAATTCACTATGTAGATCAGGCTGGTCTTAAACTCCCAAGTGCTGGGATTAAAGGTGTGCACCACCATGCACTGTGAAACATGCCCTGTGGCTGGCCTAGAACTCACTCTGTAGACCAGGCTAGCCTTGGCCTCACAGAGATCCACCTGCCTCCTGAGTGCTGGGATTAAGGGCATGCATGCATGTGCCACCATGCTTGGCTACCTCTTTTGTCTTTTAAAATTTTTATTTCATATGTGTGGGTATATTGCCTGAATGTATGTAAGTGTACCTGTGTCATGCAATTCCCATGGAGGCCAGAAGAGGGCATTGAATCCCTTAGAACTGGAGTTATGGATAGTTGTTAGCCACAACATGGGTGCTGGGAACTGAACCCTGGTCCTCTGCAAGAGCAGCCAGTAAGTACTCTTAACCACTGAGACATCACTCCAGCCCCCTCTTGTTTTTTGAGACAAAGTCTCATTATGTAGCCCTGGCTGGCCTTGCCTCCCAAGTACTGGATTAAAGGTTTATGCCACCATGCCCAGTTACCTGCATTTTCTTCAAGTACTTTTATGCTTTTACCTTAAAAAAAATTTTTTTTTATTCTTTGACAGTTTTATGCTTGCATATATTTTGATCATACTCATATACACACACCATTACTTTTATTTTTTTGTGTGTGTGTAGTGGGGTTTCTCTGGAATATATGTTTGAGTGGGGTAGGAGAAGGACAATTGAGGGCTTGTTGGGGAAAAAGAATGCAGAGGACTTGTGGAGAGGGAAGGAAGCCTTAGTGGTAAGGTACAGTGGAAAAAGCTGCAGATGTAGCTACTAGGATGTCTTGCCACCGGAATTATTCTCTCTAGAAAAATTAAGTGTAGTTATTGGCCTCCAGGAATAATCTATAATTATAGGGAATTTAAATTTATTGTTTGTTTTTTTGTCTTTTTGAGACAGGGTCTCCTTGTAGCCCCAGCTGTCCTAGAACTCGCTATGTAGACCAGGCTGGCCCTGAACTCACAGAGATCTGCCTGCCTCTGCCTCCCAAGTGCTGGGATTAAAGGCGTGCACCACCACGCCTGGCAGGGAATTTAAATTTAATAATTTAATAATCTACAATTATAGGGAATTTAAATTTAACTCACTATTTTCCAAGGGATAGAAGAAAAGGGGCTTTGCTTTTTTGTATTTATCTTTGAGTTAGCATACAAAATAGTGGGTTTCATTAAGGCATTTTCATGCATTTTGTTTTGTTTTGTTTTTTTGAGCCTCCCTCATCGCCATCCCCCTGTTACTCCCAGGTTTGTACCTCCCCTCCCCACAGTAGTCCCCTTTCCATTTTCATGTCCCCTATGTTGTATTTTTTTTTTAATCCTTTCCACCCTTAAGACCTTTCACAATCCTGTCAATAGTCCCCCTTTCCATTTCATAACCTGTACCTCCCCACCTCTGCACATACACAAATAAGAATAAAATAAAACTAGGATTTCTACAATCGACGTATGAGAGAATGGGTTATTTCACTTAATACAATAATTTCCACATGCATTCATTTTCCTGCAAATTTCATTTTGATTTTCTTTTTTTTCTTTTTGACTTTTCTGAAAAGATCTCACTCTGTTGCTCAAACTGAGCCAGAATTCACTATGTAGCCCAGGGTAGCCTCAAATTTGTGACAACACTCCTACCTCAGCCTCCCGAGTGTTGTGATTACAGGAATGAACCACCATACCTAGCTCAATAAAATTCCCTTGTGTATTTGGACCACTTTTTAATCATCCATTCATCTTTTGGTGTATGTCTAGGTTAGTTCTGTTTCCTTGCTGTTGTGAATAGTGTAGCAGTAAATGTAGATGTGTGTGCAGTTATCTCTGTGATAGACTTGTAGTCCTTTGGATCCCCTGGAACTGGAGTTAGAGATGGTTGTTAGCCACCATGTGGGTGCTGGGAATCAAACCCAGGTCCTCTGCAAGATCAGACAGTGCTCTTAACTGCTGAGCCATCTCTCCAGCCCCTATCTTTAGACTTAAAAAATTATTATGATTAATGTATATGTGTGCCTGCCATGTGTGTATGGGTACCTACAAAGGCCAGAAAAGATTGTTAGATCTCCTGGACCTGAAGTTAAAGGTGGTTGTGAGCCACCAAGTGGGTATACACAGTGAGCTCCAAGACCTGTCTCAAAAAGACCAAAAACAAACAAAAAGAAAACAAATGGCAACAAATACTGGCAAGGATATGGGGAAAGAGGAACACTTATTCACTACTGGTGGGATTGTAAACTGGTGTAGCCACTTTGGAAATCGGTATGCAGGTTTTTTAAATTTTTTATTATTTTTTGTCTTTTTGATACAGGGTCTCCCTGTAGCCCCAGCTTTCCTGGAACTCACTATGTAGACCAGGCTGGCCTTTAACTCACAGACATCCGCCTGTCTCTGCCGCCCGAGTGCTTGGATTAAAGGCATGCACCACCACGCCCGGCAATTTTAGTCTTTTAAAAAACCTGCATACTGTGAGTTTGAGGCCAGCCTGGTCTACATAGTGAGTTCCAGGACAGCTGGGGCTACAAGGAGATCCTGTCTCAAAAAGACCAAAAAAAAAAAAAAGACTAAAATTAGGAGCTGAAGAGATGGCTCAGCAGTTAAGAGCATTACTGCTCTTCCAAGGGGACCTGAGATCAGTTCCCAGCACCCTCATAGGGTGGCTCACAGCCACCTGTGACTCCAGGTCCAGGAGACCTGACACCCTTTTCTGGCCACTTCAGGCACCTATACACGTGTGGCAGACACAAATATGCATGTAGGCAAAACACTCATATCACATAAAATAAAAGTAAGTATTTTTAAAAATTCAGCACTCAAGAGGCAGAGGCAGGTGGATATCTGTGAGATGGAGGCCAGCCTGGTCTACGTAGTAAGTTCCAGGCCAGCTAGGGCTATAGGGAGACCCTGTCTCTAAAAATATCTAAAACTGTTACTGTATATTTTGATACTTTTGTAAAGAAAAGTTATACTACATTTTCAATGTGTATTCTTCAAAGGAGAAATTTTTTTATTGGCCATAGCAGTGCCATCTAAGTCTAAAAAGATTTAAGGCGACTGGGGAGATGGATGGCTCAATCAGTAGAGTGCTTGCTCTGCAAGCATGAAGACCTGAGTTCAGTCCCAAGCACCCAAGTAAGCTGGGTGTGGCAGTCCATGCCTATAATCCCAGTCTAGGGAAGCAGAGATAGGAGAATCCCTAGGGCTTGCTGGCTAGCCACTCTAGCCAAATCAGTGAGCTCAGAGACTCTGTCTCCAAAAATATGGTAAAGAGCAATTGAGGAAGATGCTGATAGTGACCTTTGGCCTCCACATGCACATATGTACACACACACACACAAACACAAGGATTTGAATTCTGAACTATGTATGTCTTATCTCTTTCTGGCTTATGCTGTTACTCTCACAGAGGAACAAATTGGTTAGGAACTTACACCATAATCATAGCTTCGAAAAATACCAGGACACCATAGAACCAGGGTAACACTTGACTGGATTAGAATTAGCCTACCCCAGTCTAGTGGGGAATCCCTGGAGAAGGGTGGGCTTCTTGTGATATGCAAAGGGTGGTATCTCACAGTGAAGAGAGCAGTTCTGAGAATCACTATAAGAAAATGCCTTGAGGGACTGAAGAGATGGGTCAGCAGATAAGAGCACCTGAGTTCAGTTCTCAGCACCCACATTGGGCAGCTCATAACCACCTGTAACTACGGCTTCAGGGGATCCAACATTCTCTTCTGGCCTCCAAGGTTGCCTGCACTTATATACATGTGCAGGTGTGCATGTGCACTTACAAATGGACAAATAAAACAAAATTTTCTTTTTGGTCTTTTTGATACAGGGTCTCCCTGTAGCTCCAGGTGGCCTGGAACTCACTGTGTAGACCAGGCGGGCCTTGAACTCACAGAGATCCACCTGCCTCTGCCTTCCAAGTGCTGGGATTAAAGGCGTACACCACCATGCCTGACAAAAACTAAATTTTTTAGAATAAAAAATGTCTTGGAGCTGGGCGTGGTGGCACATGCCTTTAATCCCAGTCCCTCTGAGTTCAAGGCCAGCCTGGTCTACCTAGTGAGTTCCAGGTCAGCTGGGGCTACACAGGGAGACCCTGTCTCAAAAAGAAAAAAAAAGAAAGGAGGGATTGGGAACTCATTGTAATTGGTACACCTACCAACTGAGTCACATCAGCCAAGATTTATTGATATGTATGTATGTATGTATGTATGTATGTATGTATGTATGTATGTATGTATGTTACGTGCATACCCATACATGCCATGGTGCTCATGTGGAAGTCAGATAACAACTTGGAGTCTATTCTTCTGTCATGTGGTACCTAAGATAGAACTCAGGTCTTTCGGCCTGGCATCAAATGCCTTTACCTACTGAGTAATCTTGTTGTTGACCCAGGTTTATTGTTTTTAATGAATTAAATAAGTATTTGAAGTGGGGCATGGTGGTGCATGTCTGTAATCCCAGCACTTAAGGTCAGTCTATGAACATTGCAGACAAAGCAATAAAACAAAAATAAAGTACTTGAAAATGTGTGTTGAAATTTCTCATAGAGCGTATTTCTTGGTGGATATAGTCCAGAGAGAGAAAACCAGTGGGGTCTTCCTCCAGTTTCAGAATAGAGTATAAAAACCCTGAGTCCTAAAGGTTGGAGAGCTGGCCTTTGAGACCAGTTGCCCACTAGGTACCACCACTGATCCCCTCCCCCAAATGAAGCCAGGTGTGGAGAGACTTCTGGGGTGTCAGTGCCACTCCCAGCTTCCCTGCAACTTCATTCTGTTCTCTGAGATGCTTTGCAGGAGCCTCAGGGTCAGATCCTTTAAGATAGTCTTCTTGGGGGTCTGTGTGGATAGGGGAGGAGAGAGCCTGGCTTTGGAGTCTGAGGAAGGCAGGGTTTTATATTGTTATCATTATGAGTTGACTGTGGGTAAGTCATGAGACCCTTGGCTTCTTTGTCCTCAACTATTTGGCAGTGGTAAGAGAAGTTGCCTATTTCAGGGACGCCATGGTGTTACATATGAAAGTGATGCTATCCATACACTGAACAGTTACCTGTGGTGCAGCTTTGGGTTTGGGTCTAGCTATCTATGTATCTTCAGATGATAACCTTCAACCTGCCAGGGAAAAGAAGGGCTCGTAAGGTGGGGTTTCTTCAGGAGTGGTTATTGACTTTGAAATAAAAAGTCAAAATGAGTCCTTGAAGTAAACCTTTCAAAGTGAATAGAGCTGCAGTTATGGTTCAGTGTAGAGTGCTTACCTTGTATGTATGATACCCTGGATTCAATATTTCAATAAAAATATTTAAAAAGCAGATAAATCAGCAGCAGCTATTGCAGGCTGGCTGGTTAAGCAGTGGATTGATGTTGCTGCTGCTATTGGAGCTTCCTTGGCCTTGTTTCCCAGTGCCCCTGAGTCCTAGTCTGTAGGTGAGTGACCTTTGCATCCCTGGGCAGAACTATGAGAAGTGGAGGCTGTAAGTATATGGCACTGTGTGCAGAGTGATCAAGTGGCAGGGCTGGCACCAATCATTCTACAGGGGCAAGGGAGGGGCATGTCTACTTCCCTGTGGTGCTGGGATATTTGGGTACTGATCTGCCTATGACTTCACTTTCTCTGAAAAATACTGCCATACCCCCTCCCTCCCTCCCTCCCCCCTTCTTTCCTTCTTTCCTTCTACTTTTTTCTTTTTTGACAAAATCTCCTTATATAGGCTGGCTGGCTTTTTCTCTTGTGTTTCAAGTTCTGGGTGTTTGATTGGTTGGGTCTCATTATCTCTGAGAGAGGGCATACTGTGCTTCCCTCTTGGGTCACTGCCTTGTTCTTGTTCAGAATCTCAGTTCTCAAAGCCCATATAATGCTGCATTGGTTGTGACTTGAGGCAGGGCCTTGGTGACACAGCCTGCCTTGGAAAGGTGATTGGTTTGATTTGGGCAGGTCAGGTAGTAGGATCTAGAAGCTTCTTCTCACATGGGCACTGGCTTTTCAGGGAGGTACCCAGATATCTACATGCTTATCTTACTTAGGTCATTTTCACATACAAAGTATAGTATTTTCACATTCAGACCAGGAATTCCAGTGGCATCACATAGAACATGGGGCAAAGCTGTAGCTCAGGGGTAGAGTGCTTGCCTGGATGCACAAGGCCATGGGTTCTATCCCCAGCACCTCAGAAAAGTACCAGGAGCTGGTAGTTTTAGTCCAGTAAAGAAACTAACCTTAGACATTAGATTATCTCAACTCTGAGGAGACAATGCTGCTAATCTGTAATAAGTCAAACCAAATCTCTCCTGCCTTATATGTTCTCCAGACTTAGCAGCAAATGCTTCTACCTGCTGAGTAATCTTGGAGTATTTGAATAAAAGTAATTTTCACCCCTTTAATACTAGCACTTGAGAGGTAGAAGCCGGCTGATCTCTATGAGGAGGACCATCCAGTCTACAAAGAGAGTTCCAGGCCAGCCAGGACTACATAGTGAGACCTTATCTCAAAAAAATCCTCCCAAAAACAATAACAAAAAAGGTTTTATCACATAGAAATTAGGGAAAAGACACTGTCACCCTCACCATTATGAGACCTGACTCCAAGGAGTTAGGGCCTGGTGTATGTTAAGCACATCCTTTACCACTGAGCCATACCCTCACAAAAGCTAGGATCTTTTAAGGATTTCTGATTCTATAGAACTCTGGACTCTAGGTATTGTTGGGTATCCTGACCTGAGAGTAATTTACAGGTGACAGTCTTCATTCTGATGTTGACTAATAGTGGCATTCTGTCAGATTCTTCACCTATTATGTTCTCTGTTGTCATTTTGTTTCGGTTCTTTTTTTTTTTTTTTTTAAGGTTTATTTTATATGTATCAAGTATTCTGCCTGTGTGTATGGTGTATGTAAATGTACCACATGTGTGCCTGGTCCCTGGGAAGGCCAGAAGATGATTTTTGAATCCCCTGGAACTGGAGTTACAGATGATTGGAATCCACCATGCTGGTGCTGGGAACAGGTCCTCTGCAAGAGCAGCAAGTGCTCTCAACGACTGAGTCATTTCTCTAGCCCCTGGTTTTTTTTTTTTTTTTTGAGACAGTGTTCCATACTGGCCTGGAACTTGATATGTAATGTAGCCAAGGATGACCTTAAACTCTGGAACCTCCTGCCTGCACCTCTCAAGTGCTGGATTATAGGCCTATGCTGCTGCTTCCTGCTTTGTTTGTTTTCAGTGCTGTACATTGAACCTAGGGCCTTGTGTATTCACTATAGTTTTTTTTTTTTTTTAACATGATAACAAGGTGGTTGGTTTCCTTGTTTCTATAACACCTTTCCTCTGCTGTACAGATATCCTTAACTGAGAGGTGACCCAGGGATGTAGATTCTGGCCCAAACATACAGATAGAACCTTGTATATACTGAATCTGGAGTATCTCCTGGTCCTGAAATGAGGTCACATCAGTGACAGGCAAGCTTGGTTGATGGAGAGTCCATAGGGGCCCTGTGGAGTTTGTCTGAAGGGCAGAGTTTGGAGAATTACTGACTCATTCTTGTTTTCTTTCTTTTTTTATAGGCACCAATTTGTAGAAAATAACCTAATACTAAAAATGGGCCCAGTGGATAAGCGAAAGGTGAGTCAGTACCTGCTGCTCTTCATCCTATGTCTTCCTGTTTCTAGCTCAAAGCAACTCTCCATTTTCAGTCTTCTGCTATGACTTGTTGGATGTGGCATCCTTTATCCCATCATGCTTTTTGGAGATCATCTCTAGATTTTATAGCTAGGGACATTCAGGCTCTTGGGAAAGCAGTTGGAGCGGTGGAAAGCCAGCCTTATGCTCTAGCCACAGAACATGCTTTCCTGTAGTTGCACAAGGACCACTTCACTGTGCCAAGGTTCTGTTACATTGAGGAAGATATATTTTTTTCTCATAGCCCAGCAAGTAGTCTTTCATTGGAAGATTTAAAAATACCTGAGTTATTGTTTATTACATATTATGGACCAGACAGAGTATACAGAATATATCTAAGGACTCCTGAATACCCTTTCTGGCTGTGCAGAAGGGCTGTGAAGGAGACTCTCCATGAAGGTGGGATATGGCCTGACCTGCTGAGTGTGGGACTCTGTGCCTTAGAGGAGCTGAGAGTTCAGGAAACTACAAGATAGCTGTCATTGGGCACATTGTTGTAAGCTAAGCAGCAGAGATCTGTACTTGCTTTTTCCCTGATAAAAGATGCTGGCCC
Source organism: Nannospalax galili (assembly GCF_000622305.1). Taxonomy (NCBI): domain Eukaryota; kingdom Metazoa; phylum Chordata; class Mammalia; order Rodentia; family Spalacidae; genus Nannospalax; species Nannospalax galili. The sequence continues at coordinate 540,061 of NW_008330333.1, forward strand.
TAGATTGAGGATGAAGTGTCTCAGGTAAGTGAACAGGTGACTGGTGTGGACTCTGTGCACTGAGCTATAGGTTGGTCTCCTCTGAGTCTTGATCGAATAGTGTATTTATGTACTTATTTGTATACTAGGGTTTATTTGCACGACGACGACAATTATTGCTCACAGAAGGGCCACATTTATATTATGTTGATCCTGTCAACAAAGTCCTGAAAGGTGAAATTCCATGGTCACAAGAACTCCGACCAGAGGCCAAGAATTTTAAAACTTTCTTTGTCCACACGGTGAGTCTGTCCCTATAAGGCCTGTGATGGTAGTATCTTCAGAGGCCTCTGTACCTCTGATGGAAGTGTTCCTTGCTTTGGCCAAGGGGGTATCTAGGGTCAGTTTCTCATGTCTCAGAGGTCTGCATGAACAGCTTAGGCCTGAGTTGGGCCGGAAGATACTCTGCTTATTTTTGCTTTGGGTTGGTCACCTGCCCACATACTTAGTGTCTGTACACATAGAATGAAGAAGCCCACTGTGTTCACAGGCTTCACAGAGGTGCTGGCAGCATTGATAGCAGGACAGGATGGGTGGGGATGGGAATCCTTGGAGGACATCAGATGCTCTGTCTTTGCAGCCTAACAGGACGTATTACCTGATGGATCCAAGCGGGAATGCTCACAAGTGGTGCAGAAAAATTCAAGAGGTTTGGAGGCAGCGGTACCAGAGCCACCCAGATGCCGCTGTGCAGTGACATGGCCTGCGGCCGGGCTGCCCTTTGCTGCCAGGAAATCCCCAGCGCGGCTCGGCCGCCACCCAGGACGCTTCCAGACCACCTGACAGCCATCTCAAGGAGAATGCAGATGGTGGAAACCTTGCAGCTTTTTTATTTAAAAGAAAAGAAGAAAAAAAAACCCAAACCACACAAAGAACAAAACAAATAACCAACAAACAGGAATTCAGGGTTGCTTTGCTTGCTTTCTGTGCTCTGTGGTGGCTTCCACATGCTGCTGTGGCTGTGGAGGCCCAGCTCCGTGCACGGCAGCCCAGCTCCCACCCCGACCAGTGGCCAGATTTGGCTCACCAGCCCCTCCTAGCTTCCACAGGAACTGCACGCTTGCTTCTACACCCCCTCACCTGATACACACAGCTCCTGATGTGGCCAAGGGAATGGGTGTGTCTTTGGCTCTTTCAGTTCCCCCCCCAGTGTCACAGAACCTTTCACCAAGGAGCTTCTTCACACCTCTGATGGGGTGGCCACCAGCTTGATGTAGGTACAGGGCTCTTAGCTTGTGCATGTACTCACTTCCTCAAGTCATGTGGCCCTGGAGACGTGATTAGGCCCCTGACATGCCTCCTTGTGTGACTGGTCCAGGATTTCTGTGGTCTCTGCCTTACAGCAGGCAGGTTGTGTGGTGAGGAGTATGCAGGCTACTATAGTTACAGCATCCTCTTTGGACTCTGCTCCTGTGTTCAATCTCCTGGTGGTCCATCTGGGGAGTTGGACAACCAAGCCAAGCATATGTCCAGGACGGGTGCTGTCAGACGAGAGCCTAGGTAGTACCAACTGGATCATTGCCTGGTACAGAATACTGCCCTGAACCTGGCCAAGGCCCAGAGGTACTGTGGAGAATCCAACCCTAGCAGCATGGACCACAGCCCTCATGTGGAGGAGTGGGACAGCAGGCTTTCCTGGGAGTCTCTGGAACATGCCCTGTGAGATAGGGTCTCAGAGGATCCTGGTATAGGCAGCCCCAGGGTGTGCCAACCTCCTGCCCAGCCTCACATGCACCTGTTTGTGCTGTGGGTAAACAGTTCTCAGCTAGCTCAGTTCTTACATCCCTGTGTTGAAAATCTAAAAGCCTTCTCATGTTGCTTAGTCACCTGGTACTGTAAAGGGTGGACTTTGCCTGGAAAGAATGTTACCTCTGTCTGACACACAGGAATATCCCACTTAAACCTGAACCTGTCTGCTCTGGCATTCTGTGCCAGTGTTAGGTCACTTCCTCTGAAGATCAGGTGACAGTGCTCTGCTCTGTAATACAGATGGCCTGGGGCATTTCATTCCCTTTCTTGCTTTGTTACTCTCAAGCAGAGTGTTCCTGAGGGACTTGACTATATATACTCTCTCTGCCTTGGTGGTTCTTGGAGGGTGGCCTTGGTCCTTAGCCAGGAGAAGTAGGTACCTGCCTTCACAGTTTGCTCACAAGTGACACCTCTGACTTCCATGTCCATAAGGCAGAACAATTTTGCTATTTCTGTTGACTTTCACAAAGGCACCAGCAAAAGGCCCACGCAGAGACGGTTCCCCCAGTTCAGTCTACAGTAACTGTCTGTGGGCCGGGCCATCTAAACTAAGAGGAAAAATTTCTTCTCAGACTTTTAACAGTAACAGTAAGAGTGGTTCTTTTAAAACTGGTGTGGAGTACAGACAGAAGGCCTGCCATCATGCCAGGGCAGGGGTGCTGGATGGGAGCAGAGGTATTCTTCAGATGTTGCCAGATCATGTGGTAAGAGTTTCTGGTGATCAAGGAGCAGGTATCAGGACCTCACCTACCCTTAGGGCCCAGGGAGTGAACATGACCCAGCATGCAGCCCCAGCCTGTGAGTGAAGATGGGTCCCCCTGTCTCCTAGCTTCTGAAGAGGCTTGCTTGTGTTGGCTGAATCGCAATTAGTTTCCTCCTTGGAGTTCCTATTCATGCTCAATCTCCCTGGCTATTTAGCCCTTGGAGTATCCTGTGCCCTGTGTCTATATGTGTAAGAGTGACTCCCTGATGCTCCCATCCACACAGGCATAGATAAGGCATCTCTCAGGGTACTTGACTATAGGTGAACATGTGGAGCTGAAACTTGGCTTTGAATAAGAGCACCTGGCCAGCTGTGTAAGGGAGAGTCTCCTGTTGCCTCCTCCCCCTGGAGAGTGACACTACCTCCTGGGCTTCACCAAGCACCATCCTAACCTCCAAAACCACAGGTGTGGGCTCAGTTGAGCTGGCAGTTGGTGGCCAAGATGACTGCCCAATGTGGACAATAGCAGAGCTCTTCCAGGTCACCTTTGTCCTTACTGCTCACTATTTTTTTTTTTTTTTGCCTTCTTCCATCCCCCCCTTAAAGGGCCATGCACATTGTTTGCTTACCCTGACTTCGATCACTTTCAGTTTTTTCCAACCATCCTTAGAGTTGTCACCTAGTATGCAGGTGCCTTACATTGTAGGATAGGGATGTGGGTGTCTTTGTACAACAGTATATATGTAGAACAGTAAGTGGGGGATCTATCTTAGGTGAAAAAGTGCCCTATTGTTAGTAACTCTGGAAGTCAAGTGTCCTAAGAATAGCAAGGATGAATAGAAGGTTCAAAGACCATTCTCTGTGGCTTCTACCACAGGGAAATAGGCCTGTGGTTGCTATGTCTCATAGCCCACTGAGCCCTGTTGCTTCTTGGGAACAGAGAAAGCTGAGCTTGGATGGGTCATTTCCACTTGTTTTCTGTAGCTACAGCTGGGCAATGGGCATCTTGGTGGAGCTCTGAGCCTCTCTACCCCAAGGAATGGCACCATGGCTCAGCTGCCATTCTGAACCATGATCTGTTGTAGGCAGTAAAAGCCACTTTGAGAAAGGTGACTTGTTAGGCCAAAACTGGCAGCAACTTCACCTGCAGCCCTCTTGGGCTACCCTAATATTTGTGGTCCATGCCTGAAGTAACCTTGTAGACCTGTGGCACAGACTCCCAGTGCCAGCAAGGGGCTCTGAGTAATTATGTGCTTTCTTAAAAGTAATGTCTGTTTTCTGGGAAAACAAAAACAAAACAATGAAAGGCCCACCATTCAGAGACCACTGTGAGCATTTTGGTGTAGATCCTGCTCCCCCAAACTTTTCTTGCTTGGAATTGAGCTCAGAGACTTGTGAGTACTAGGCAAGTGTTCTACACTGAACTACATCCCCAACTCTTGTTTGCTTTTTAAACCAAACTGGGAACATATGACATACATCATTTTGGATCTAGCTTTTTTATTTGATATTTTAAGCATTTCCATGCCATGAGCAGTTTTTCAAAAGCATGTTTTAAATGATTGTAGAGTCTAATGGCTGTAAATTTTATAAGTTATCTGACCATTTCCCTGTTGTAAAACATTCAGATGGTTTTTTTTTATTATTATTTAAGTAATGCTGTGATGAATATACTTAAAAAGTCTTTGATTTTTACTCTGATTTTTTTCCTCTCCAGATGCCTGCAAGTGGTGTTTTTGGGTCAAAGAATTTGTTCATTTCACATATATTCCTCCTCCTTAGTCTGATGTTTAGATGCTCTGAGTTCCAGTAACATCCTCCTTCCTTGTGTCCTACAGATTTTGAACAAATCAGTTCTTGCTAAGCTGTGTGTTCTAAAGAGAGTTTGAATATGACTGCTTTTTTTTTTTTTTAATTTTGGAATGTCATTACTGCAGATTCATTTGTGTCAGATATTTCCAAGAGCTAGTTTCCTTATTTTCATTGCAAGAATCTGGTCATGTTTGCATGTTAGTTCTTGTCCATCCTTGCTGCTATGGCTTCCAAGTGCTTAGTGATGTTTTCAGAATCCCGTACTTTGTGTATACAATGGTACTGAATCTGCTTCTACATAGTCAGCAGAGATAAAATGTTGAACTGACCTTGCCACATGGTTAGTGGTTAATTCGTAATTAAGTTTATAGGACTCGGAAACTACATTTGGGCCATTTGAGATCAGTAGCAAAGCAAAGTAGCAAGCTCTTCTTGAAAAAGAAACCATGTAGATGATTAGGTTTTACAACAGTGCAGTTGTGTGTGTCCTTGCTCTACCCCTTCTCAGGTCTTAGTGTTTCATGACAGCACAGTGGTCAGGCTTTTTCATTGAGGACAGGTGTAAACATCCCTTCACCTCCCTGCCCACAATGCTGCAGGTTGATTATGATCTTCAAGTCCAGACCACCCACCCAAATTTGATTGTATTGTTTTTCCGTGTTGAGGGGGAGGGCATTGATTACAATTGGAAACATGTAACAGCAGAGATTTTTCTGGGCACCATACTCAGTGTCAGTTGACTCTGCCATAGTCTATTGGCTTAAGATGTGCAGAATCCCTGCCCTCCTGATGCCTCAAGGCCCTTCCCCACTGGGTCCGCAGACTCAAGATGCTCATTGGTGAGACTTGGGAAGCTGAGGCAGCTGTATGATGATGTTCCAAGGGATGCTGCCATACACTTTATCCATGTTTCATTGCAAACTCAACAGAAACTGATAGTGACTCCAGTGGGTGTAGCTTTTCTTAGGGAGAATGTATGACAAGTGCCCTTGAATCAGTTGGAGCTGGGGCCACTTTCATAGCGTTCTGAGGCTCTGAAGGGACTGGTGGCTTCAGGCCTAAGACTTCAGGTTGTAAATCAGACTATGGAGAAGTGGTCTAAGAAGGAAACTTTCTGTCAAAGAGCACTTTGGCAAAGGTGAGCAAATGAATTAACCAGTGTGAATACCTGAAATTTCCCTTTAATTTCTTCCCTATGAAGAATACAAACTGTACAGAGTTTTTACAAAAGACATCCCCCCCATATAGCCCACCCTACAAGTAGGTCATTGTGCAGGTGAAAGCCTCCATTGTGACCATAGTTTGATTGGATGTTGGCAAATTAAACTGTCACAGTATTTATAGCTGCTGCGGCTGTTCCATAGCCACATACAGTAGAATGAATCAATAGTCTGTTGCTATTGTTCAGGTTCGTGGCAGTCAGTTAGAACATGTGTAATACTCTCTACCTGGTCTGTAGCTGTAACTGTGATGTACAGGCAAAGCAAAATTTTTTTTAAAACTTATGAAAACAAATAATGCAATGATACTAGGATATACACTTTTGTATTTTTATTCTTATATAAGGTTATTTGCTGGCTATTGTTGGCCTCTAGTTCAGTCTGTGTTATTTAAATTCTAATATATGAATTATTTGGGTTGAATTCATGTTCGGGGTCACGTTGTTGTATGTATTGATGTACAGCCTTGAATGTGAATAATTATTGTAAACTATATTTTACAACTTTTTTTCTGGCTTTATTATATAAATTTTCTATTTGGTCATGGTTTAATCATATCATAATTTAATGAAACTTTTTTTCTCTTTTTTTCAAATACCTGTGCTTTAGATGTAGTTACCGGATGATGAATTTCCCTCGTATGCTCGGTAGTCTTGTAATAAAAGCATGTAGCGTGTACACGTTCGCAGGCCTGGCTCCTCCTTTGGCGGGGGCGGGGCCAGAGTGCCCCGCGCGAACCTTAGGCTCTCTCAGCCGGAAGGGGTCATAGCCGGCTGATTTTCTGAGCCGGAACTTCCTCTTTCCTACAGGACAGGGGGCGGGCGCTTTATTAGGGCGGACCTGTGGGTGGGACAGCTCTGAGGACATTATTAAAGACCGGACGCTTCCGGCGGAGGGGAGCTGTGGCGGGGCTTGTTGGGATCATGGCGGAGAATCACTGCGAGCTGCAGCCGCCAACCCCTAACAGCCTCGGGGCGGGGCTGGGGGGCGGCTTGTGTCGCCGTTGCAGCGCTGGGCTCGGCGCCCTGGCTCAGCGTCCTGGTGGCGTGTCCAAGTGGGTCCGGCTCAACGTCGGTGGTACCTATTTCCTTACCACCCGGCAGACGCTCTGCCGGGACCCGAAGTCCTTCCTGTACCGCCTGTGCCAGGCCGACCCCGACCTGGACTCCGATAAGGTGAGGGTCTCGCAGGTCCGCAGGGGGCCGACCGCCCTGACCGAGGGCCTCCGTACGTCCCTCTGCGCACCCGAGAGCGCTCAGTGGAGCCGGCACCCCGAGCCCTGCGCGCCCTGGGTGGAAGGAAGGATGGCGTTCTCAAGCCCACCTGCCTTGGGGCAGGGGGCTTTGCTTCGCTGAGGGCACCTCTCTCCTTCGCTTTTCCGGCTTTCTGGTCGAGGAGGAAGAGCTTCCGCAGACCCCGAACTTTGCAGTGGACCCACTTTTTCTCCTTAAATTCTTTTGCCCAGGGTGTGTGAAAACCTCCGCCCCAGCTATTTGCTGGCTGTGGAACCCGAGAGCTCTTTGCATTCATCTGGTCTTTTCACATTCCAGACGTTTTAGCATAGACTGTGGGGGTTGACAGAGTGGCCGCCTTTTCTCAGTGACTTGCATTTAGAGAGTTGGCGCTCCATCCCTATCATCCACAACACTCGCGGCTCTTAGAAGGTGCCCTCCAAAGTAATGTGTTCAAGGGTGTTATTTAAATTCGAATGTATGAATTATTTGTATTGAATTTATGTTCGGGGCCAAGTGTAGAAAAACCTTAGGGCTGTTTAAAGGAGGGGCCAGGTAGACAATCTTTTCAAATCTGCTTTCCGAGCTTGGTTTCCAAATCGCCTTTGCAAAAGGATAGGAATTTCCAGGTTTGTTTGCAGTTTTTCTTTTATCAAATTAAATGCTAGTACTATTGTGCCTATGGTAATAGAAACTATTTCGATTATTGCCTTTAGTGGAAGGAGTTTTGTGGAAGAAGGAGATATCTCCGGAGTATACAGGATTGAAACGTAAGAGAAAAAAATAGTTGTAGTTATGTCTTCCCCCTGCCCCCCAGGCAGTTTACTAACCTTACACTAACTTTGCAGATCTTTCAGTTGAGTCTACGTGATTGTACTTGGCTTTGTGCCTTGCCAGCCTGAATTTTGCTGTTGGGAGGCTTTCCAGAAAGATGGTAACCCTCTTCATTTAAAGAAGCCTTACAGAGCCCCTTCTTCGTGTGGCCCGACCTTAGGATCAGGAAATAATTGTTTTAGAATGTTGGTACCCTACAACTCTCCCAATTGTTCGCATTCTCCTTTGACCAATCTCTTTATTCTTAGAAAATTGACCTCCTGGAAAATGACAGTCATCTTCAGGATAGAAATGGACTTTTATCAGTTGTGATTTCCTTTTATAGTGTCAGTATATATTTTACTGTTGGTTTTTCAAACAGTGAGTCTTTATGATCATTCACTTACCTTTCTACTTAGCATTGCTGTCTTGTGTATTAAATCAGATTTTAAATTATTGTCCATGTTTTCTGATGAAGCAGCGTCTGCCTAAATAGCACTGGAGCAGTAGATTTGGATCTATTTGACTTTCACACAGTTAAAGTCAAATTCATCTTTTCATTTTATTGTCTTAGTGCTATTCTTTACTGGGCTTGTGAGATGGCACCTGCTGCCAGGGTTGAGTCTGACCACGTGGTGGAAGGAGAGAACTGACCCCTGAAAGTTGTCCTCTGACCTCCACAGGCACACTGTTGTGCTTGTGTGCCTACACACATACATACAAAAAAAAAAAAAATACATAGTGAGTTCCAGGCCAACCCGGGCTACAGGGAGACCCTGTCTTAAAATCACATTTGAGTTTTAAATTTATAAAACCACATTTCAGAGCAAAAAGAAGAAAAATAGAAAAATCAAGAATTCTAGTCTGGTGTGGTACACACCTTTAATCCCAGCACTCAGGAAGCAGAGGCAGGCAGATCTCTGTGAGATCAAGGCCAGCCTGGTTTACATAACTGAGTTCCAGTTGGGGCCTACAGTGAGACTCTGTCCCAAACAAACAAAAAAGCTAACTCATTCTCAACTACATAATGACTTTTGGACTAGCCTGGGCTACAAGAGACCCAGGTTCCACAAAAACCCTGAAAAGTAGAATGGATTCAATCTCAGTCTCATAGTTGATAGTATTCGTTTTAGTCACAGGTAAATTGCTAGGAAAAGCAATGTTACTTCATATTAGTCATGTTATTAAAGGGGTCAGATAACAAAATGTATGAATGCTCTGTGTTCTCAGTGCCCTCTCCCCAACACACCTCCAAGTTCTGATGAATGTCCCAGGAGATTCCTCCTTGAGGGTGGAAGAGAAGGGGTATTAGTAGTTGCGGGCCATTAATTACATGATGGAAGATAAACAGGATGTTGATTCACATGGAAAGATCTCGAAGCTCTGCCCTCATAGTTAAGATTGAGGAAAGGATACCTCGCGGATATTCCTAGAGTTGAACTTTAACTGGGGTCTGGTGCAAGATTCTCTACCTGGTATTTGACTGGTGGTTATTGAGCACCTGGGCATACAGAATGTGATACCAAGATGGGAGCTGTGTGGGGAGATTTAAGGGTAAGAGGTTTCTAAGAAACTTTTTAGGAACTTCTGGGTTTCACATTTTGTGGGAGATCACCAACCGCAGACTCTTTGGTGGTCTTGGGTTTCTGATCAGAGAGTTACTTCAGGGGTTTCTGGAAGGCGCTTTCCCAAGATGTTGACAGGTTGTTAGGGATGGTAGAGAATGCAAGCATATTCAGGGCTTTCTTGACTGCCTTCCCAGCCTCACATAATCCTCTGGACTGTAACTGCCCCCCCATTCCTCCATGTTCACAGAGCCTAGTGTTGCCATCCATCATTCCTTGTAACCCTAGATAATTGCTCTCTTATCTCAGGGGCCAACTTTGGGCCCACTGCTGCCATGAAGTTCTTTTTTCTAGATAGCCTGAATGAATTCTCACTTCCTCCTGGGACTTCCTCCAGTGGGACTGGTTGTGTTGTACATTTGAGGTTCTGCTCACCTGTTGTGTGTCATTTTCTCTCCTTTGTTGTCCTTGGGGAAAGAGTGACATGATGCACCTTCTTGAGCTGCCTGTGGAAAGTGCTTTGTAAATGCTTGATATTTGATCCATTTTGGTTATGTCTCTGTATCCTGATTATGTTGTATTCCAGTAGTATTGTTGAAAACAGTAGAGTTGCCATTTGTAGCTAAACTGGCCCCTGCTTTAGTATGGCTGGAAGCCAGCCTGAAGTAGGAGTGTTCTGTCTCTGTCTAATTCAGGTCTGGAGAAAACTGCTACTTGCACATGAACTTCTGCCCTTGGAACAGGGCCCCTGTCCTAGCTTTAAGGTTGCAGACACAGTAGCATCAGTTGGGTCTTTGGATGCAGTCAGTGCTTCCTGCAGCAAGGTCCATACGTTCTTCCCTGTACCCACTTGGTATATACTTGGTGCTGGTGAGTTTTAGGGTAAGAAAGATATGAAAGGAATTTTATAGGCAGGGCTAAGGGATATGATGTGGGTGGGAGTGCCATCTCTAAACCGGCTGCTTGGCAAGAGAAGTGGGGATTACTTTAGAGTAGAAGTGGCAGATGATGTTCTGTGTAACTAAATCAGAAGTGAGAAACTGACTGGCAGAATCCCCACAAGTCCCGTGCATTGGGCAGAGTTGCATTGGCCACAGAGACTTTGAGTGGGTGTCTGAGGCACAGGCATGTTTCATTTCGATGGCACATTAAGGATGTGACCCTGAGAATGTTCTTGGCCCTGGCCATGCATCTTGGTGCTGTGCTTTGTTAGTGAGTGCTTGTCCTCTCTGAGTCTGGTCACCTTTGTACATTGTGTCTCTTTTGGAAACCCCTTGGCCCTGAGCAAGCTAGGAGGACTTGTCATTTCATGAGGAGTTGGTTCTGAGGAAAGCTTGTCTCAGGGTGTCTGCTGAGGCCATAGGGAGGTGGCTTTCAGGTACAAAGGTATTCCTCTTTCTGGCCACCTGCCAGCTTTTTCACATAAAATGCTCTTGGAACCTGGAGATACTCATTCCCCTATGGATGGGGTATGGCTTCTTTGGCTCTAAAAGGGCAGGGCTGAGGGAAGCAATAAAGCCAACATGGTTACCAACCTACCCTTCTCAGAGAGTATGTGTGCCAGTGGGTCCTAGGGAGCAGGGCCTGGGGTGGGAAGTACTTGCTGTTTCCCAGGCATCAGTACAAGCCTCATGGTAGCTCCTTTTCAGAGCCCTTTCTGCACTTTGCTTATTTAGTGGGTCTTCCTTCTGTGTAGTCTGGGCCACTAGCTAGTGGGAGGATCTGTGATAAGGTGCTAGCAGGCTGCCCTTGTTCAGGTGCACACTGGCTCTCACCAGGCCTTGATTAGCGGTGACTCTCACTGGACTGCAGAGCACTCAAGAAAATTCTGTGCTAGGGTGGACATTTCATGGTGGACATTTTTCCTGATACAGAATTAGGCTCAGGCTCTGGGAGCCTGGTATGCCTTTGCATTGTGCCTTGGGGCATAGTTATGAACCTCTTCCTTAGGTTCTTCATATGTGAAGATAACACCTCGTAAGGAATAGTTGGGAGAATTAAGAAGTGGAGTCCTGTTGTACCCCTACACACACTGGGATAGTACAGTCATAGAGTGATATTAGTGCTCTTTAGTTTTGTGCTTTGTTTTGAAAAAAGAATACTCCAAGAAACTCCTCCTCCCATTTTAAGTTAATGTTTGTTTCTGACATTCATCACTAAAGCTTCCCATATCTGGCCGGGCAGTTCCTTCGAAGATGGGCCCGACTGGTGTCCCCAGTGTTTAAATTGTCTGGGCGATCCCACCCTACCAGTCTTGCTTCCTACCCCAGCATACTTATCCAGAGCTCCTGAACAGGCCCCTGGGGAGCTCTCTAGCCCTGGACACCTGAGCCTTGTGGGAAGGGGGCAGAATGTCAGGGTCAGTCACTAGACTTTCTTGTAAAGCTTTTAATGCTTTCAAGCTTGGGACGTGCAGCTCCAGGGCTCTGGTTCAGCACCCAGGACAAGTGGAGATGGCCTCAAGGTGGCTCAGAGAACATCTGAGGGTAGGGTGTGCCCCAGCATTTCCATTGTTCTTGTTCTGGTGAATTCTTGCTTTGCTTTGGCTGGTGGTTGGGGCTCTATGCTCTTTGGCCTAGTTTTACAAGGCGGGTCTGGGTGGCCAACTCCTCACTGCCTGTGGACTGAGATTGATTTTTCTGAACAGGTAAGGAGAGGCAGGTGCTACTAGGCTCCAAGTGGTCTTTACAGGGAGAGGGAAGAGGATGGAAAGCTGAAGGCTTATCCTTTGGCCCTAGCAAGAAAGTAAAGAAAAGTTCTGTGCTCAGTTTACCCACATGGCCCTGTGTAAGGAGGGCAGAGGCCACCTTGAAAACTGATAGTGGTGGCCTTGGAGACAGCTGAGGGAATACTAGGCTGCTTCACAGGTGAGGTACCTCTGGTTGGGCTGTCTTGGCCAGAGTGCCCTTGCCCTGGATTGCTGAAATACTAGCCAGAATGGAGGGGCTTGTGCCCAGATCTTGGCATCCAGGAAAGGCCTCCCCTTTGGCCCACCTGAACTGGGTCCTTTACATGGTCACATTTCCTGCCTTTCTCTTCTCCTATATGACTGATGATGGCAATGGCCTATTAAATACACATACTCAATGGCAGAAAGGAGTTGGTATCTGCTAGGGATTGCTTGTGGGTTTTCTGTAGCCAGTATACCTAGGGAAGAAACTACCCAAGGATGAAGGACGGATGGCCCCTGGTCTGATGATGAAGATGTGCATGGCAGCTGGATCTGCACAGGTGTTGGGCTGTGGTGCAGTTGGGAAATCTGTCCCCAGGAGGGCACCTGTCCACTGAATCAGCAGACACTACAGCAGGCCTCAGGCTTCTGTACACAGCTCAAGAGACCAGGGCGAATTCCAAGCATTTGGTTCCATGAGAAGCCCTAGCTTCATGTGTGATGTCTAGTTCACAAATCTACTCACATCTTAGGAGGCTTACCTGAGGTGTGTGTCGGTGCCAGTGTCCTCAGTTCTAATTTCCAGCTGGGGGCAGGGGTCATTAATGTGTCATCTGGGACTAAGGAGGCATCCCTCAAGTCATAGCCCTGCAAGTTGAGAGCTTCCTCTTGGGGAGGTGGCAAGGACTACACTGAGGGTCACAATGTCCCAAAACCCTGACACACCCTCTGTGCCCCATCTCAGCTGAAGGTCTGGCCACCTCTGTTCCAGGGTGTTTCTAGTCTTCAGGTAACTTGGGGGATCATAGGCTTTCACAAGAAAAGCAAAATGAGTATTTGGCTCTCCTGAACTCCAGTGCACTGGTAGGGTGAAGTTCAGGTATATAAAGTGGGGTGCTGGTATGCAGGTGGTAGGCCTGGGAACAGGGCTACCTGGAGTTCCTGGCCTGATTCTACAAATCTGTAAGCTTTATAAGCTTTCTTGGTCTCTGGGCTTCAGTTTTCTCATTTACATTTGGTGATGTCTAAGATGTCTTTTGGATCAAGGATTCGACAAATCGGTATAAAGAAAGTAGAAATGAGGGTTTGTGTATCCCTTGAAATGAGTGATTTTGTCATAAAATCTAAGCATTTCTAGTTAGGTTGATTGTGCACATTGGTACACACAAAATTCTCTGCACTTAATATTTCAGTTTGGACAGTTGATAGAGCATTCATCTCCCAGATTTGGTTCACAACATCTACTCTATTAATTCTCTTGTCCTTCCTAAAGGGTTGGGTGTGAGTGTGTCTAAACCTAAGGAAGCTCTCCAGCAGCATCTTCAATTTAGGGCATTGCCTAAGGGCCTGGTGTGCTCAACCCTTGTCTACCTACTATTTCCAGAGCCATGAGACTGTGTTAAGGGTTATATTCTGGATGATGGTGGCAGCACAAGACTATGGTCTGACTGGACGAACCATGGCCAGCCTCTGATTGGACCTTTCCTGATACGGACTTAAGACAGGTTTGACCCTTTAGAAGTTGATTTGTGGAGTCTGGACTCCTGGGAACACATTTGAAGTCAGCCTGTTTGGCCTTTCCCTACTTGATCCTCTGAGGAAGATGTTCATGGGCAGCTCTGCTGGCAAGGCCAGGGAAACCACCTTTGATGTTTGGAAGTGCTCTGCCTGGCTCAGCAGCTAGTAGCTCAGGTTCAGACTTAAGAGTTCCTTCCCTCTGAAGACTGGGGCTCAGCCTCCACATTGTGCCTACTCAGTACCATCTTGGGCATCAGCAACCTGCTTCACATATGTGGACTGATGGCATGTGTGTGTGGGAAGAGTTGGCTCTCATTTAATGTTCAGAGCTAAGTCCGGTGGTCCCTTTTTTTATGCCTTTGAAATATATTTATTTCCAGCCAGCACTGCCACAAGTAGGTCAGACACAGATTCAGTGATAAGTGAGGAAGGAGGGTTCGGTAGAGGAAAATGATTGTCAGAGTTTTTTTGTTGTTGTTTGTTTTGTTTTTTAAAGATACTTATTTTCTCCAGGACTGGTGGCACATGCCTTAAATCCCAGCAGAGGCAGGTGGCTCTCCATGAGTTGCAGGCCAGCCTGGTCTACATAGTGGGTTCCAGGCTAGCCGTAGCTACAGGGAAACCGTGTCTCAAAAACAAACAAAAGTTATTTTTAATTCTTTTGACTTATTTATTTTTATTTTATGTGTATGAATGTTATGCCTGCGTGTATGTAAGTGTACCCATTTTGTGCAGTGCCCATGTAGGACAGAAGAGGGCATTGGATCCCCTGGAACTGGAGTCACAGACAGTTGTTAGCCACCATTGTAGGTGCTGGGAATCAAACCCTGGTCCTCTGCAAGAGCAGCCGATAACCACTGAGCCATCTCTCCAGCCCCAAGGAAGCAGTCTTAATGCTGGTGCTTTTATGGAAAACCAAAACCTTCACACCATACCAGTGTAACATACACTTGTTCTAGAAATCATGATAGGACTGAAGAGAGGAAGAAAGAACAAAAAACTTCAGTGCCCTGTCATGGCCTGCTTCCTGGCTGCTACTTCTCTGAATCTGGTTTCTGAAGTGTGTGACACCCCAAGTATCCTTCTATGTCTTGAGTGCTCTTGGAGCAGGTAATCCTGATAGCCCTTCCTCAGTTGGCCCTAATTGCTGTAGTTGGCATCAAGGTAGTCTGTCACTGATTTTATGTGAGTAAAGTTTGAATTTGTGTTTCCTGGTTTGTCCATTTGAATGTCCATTTCCTGAATTTCTCTAGATTAGGATGGAGACCCAGAGCTGCATTACCACTACTGGGACATGTAGTGCTTGGGGCTCCTGTCAGTCGCCCAGTACACTCCAAGGCTGGGCCATTCAGCAGTCTGGAGTGCTTCTGTGGTGGACCCTGAGCAGCACTGCTGTGTGTGTCATGCTGGAAGTCTGTGGGGTATGGAACTTGGCCTTGGATCCTGGTCCTTCTATGGAATTGGGATCTCTCACTGACAGCTTCTAAAGAACTTGATGTGAACAGTGCTCCACACTTCACTACCTCTCTTCAGACCCTGCCTACTCTGCTCTTCATTGCTGCCTGGGCAGCTGGCCAGCTTTAAGGAAGTAGCCATCCAAACAAACTGGCCAGAGAGCCATGAGGTGATGCACAGAGGGAACAATCCTCTACTTTCTCTTCGATTTCTATGAGTATCCAAATGTGAGCCTAGACTGGGGACCATTTTCTCTCTGCCACCTCTGGTAGCAGCCCGGTGAGGATTGCTCCCCTGCCTGAAGTTGCAGCCTTGCTTTCTGGCCTGTGCCAGTTACTAGCCTGATAACCTCCCTGCCTTCATTTACAAGGTGGCTCTGTCCTGCTATTCTTAGCACATGTTGCCATACTGGGTCATGGTGCTGGGGCCTTCACAAATCACTTAGACCTCTGTATGTATTCAGGGTCCTCTTAACTCTTCCTGCCCTCCATGCCTTGAAGTCCTTTGTTATTTTTTCTGGAAGTGTCCAGGAGGCTCCTTAATCTAAAGTACCTTTTAGCCAGACACAGGTGAGGTCTCCATAAAGTAATGGCTTCCCCTTCCTTGGTGGCTGAATTTTAGGCAAAGGACACTAGGTTCTAAGCACAGGATACTGGCTGGAAGAGGCTAAAACTGTGAGGTTCATTGAGCTACTGCCTCCATGCTGCTATTTCTGATTCTTGTAGCTAAGTCTTCAGTTCACTTGGGGAGCCCTCAGCTCCAGGACAGAGAGAGACTCCAGAGTCCAGCGCTCTGCTGTTAGAAGTTCATACTGTGTCCGGGCTCTCACTTTGGGTACCCTGAGAAGGTATTGTCACCCCAGCTGGTCACATTGCCTAGAAGAGGCCAGTGTTCAGGTGTATCCTGTTCTAGGCTATAGGGGTGTGTGTGGGTGCTTTGGGTTAAAGGGCAGACCTAGAGAGGCATTCATCCCACAGGGCACGTTCAGTGAGAGCCAGTCTTACCCAGCACCAGAGCTGGCCAGATCCTGCAAGTGAGCTTGCCTGTCTGAGGCTCAGCTTCCCTTCATGGTTTTTATGCAAAGTGCCAATGCCAGCTCACCCAGTGTTGATGGCTCTGGCCTGCCACAGTGTCCCTTGCCTTCATCCTTCAGGCTTGGGAGGCCTATGTCACTCATCATTCTGGAAGTCTCCAGGAGGGTGCTGAGCAGGGTCACTCAATAGACAGCAGTCTCTTCCTTCTCCCCTTTCCTCTCTGCCCTCCTCCCCTGCCCCCTTAATATTCAGGGGGATTTTAGGCTTTCTGTTGCCAAGAGGTTCTTGCTTAACCCCAGGGACTGTATACGTGTAGCAGGCATTACATGGGCCCAGGACCCTCTCCCTGATGCTCATAGCAGCCAATTCTCATGAAGAAGCAAGGTTTGGAGTAATCTGGCTCCCTCTGACTAATGGAGGCTGGGCTCTAAGGCTCTGGTCAGCATGATGAGTGTTTTGGGTAGCGATCAGACCATTCCCCTCTGACCTTTTCTTCTTGACCTACAAGTAGTCTATCAAAGGGGCACTGAGCTATGAGTAATTCCTGAGCCCAGTGATGTGGAAATGTGACATCACAGGGGACACTTCTGTGGGAACAGGGGAGGGCTCTACTTGTGGTGGTACCAAACGTTTCTCCAGACTTTCACCCCTTTGTGGGAAGCTGGCTGTTCACTAGGAAGGCAGGACTGCCATTATCCTTCTGGAAGCTCGTCTGTGAGGTTTTCTTGGCTTTGCTTAGATGACTGGGGTCCAGAGGGTTAAGGGAGAGGCTGAGAAGCAGGTCCTGGGTAGCTATCAGCATAAAGGCCAGGTTGCAGGATGGGGAACCCTGGGGCACTTGGACCTATATATTGTCCTTAGTTTGGGGGAGGGGGATGAATCAGGAGGTCTTTGGGGTTGGGACACTCCTGTGGAGTGGAACAGGGACCACAGGAAGAGATAACTGCTTGACAGGAGCAGCTCTGGGTTCTAGCATCCCTGTCTCTGAGGCTTAAGTGAGTAGATGTTAGTCACAGCTCAGGTGTCTCCCTTCGATCTAAGAAAAGCAAGTTTTTGTCATTTTCCGGCAGTGAATGTGGGAACCCTTGAAATTACCAGAAATGGTGTCCACAAAGACAGAAGGCCTCTATAAAGGCTCATTGCATTGTGGCTGAGGCACCTCCCCTCTGTGAGCTCTGCTGCTCATAGGCACCCACATCCAAGTGGCTCCAGGACACCCCACATGCCCAATACTGTCCTTTCTAGGCAGCCAACTCTTCCCACCTTATGGCAAGTACAGCATTTTCCATGACTTATACCTACAGGGTCCCCAAGGGAGCTATGTTATGGTCGGGAAAGCCAATGTGTTCTTTTGATTTGTGGAGTCATATTCTTTCCCCAGTACTTAACCCCACCTGTCCTCCCTGGGCTGCCGTCCCTCGCTATCCATAGGAACAGGGTATCAGGCTACACCAGCATGTATGGGGCCAGATGGACTTGGCAGTCGCCAAATTATATGCAGCCAATTTGTGGCAGTTATAGGTAGGTGTAACAGGCTCACTGGTCCATTCAGGAGGGTGTCCTTGTAACATCTGTACATTGCCCCACTTTGGTGGTTCCAACACAGGTACCCTCTCCTCTGACCTTAGCCAGGCCTGTGGCTTTCATCCTACACTTCTGTTTCTAGCAGGGCTGCATCATGTGACATGTCACATGGGGCTGTACCTGTCCTATGCCTCACAAGGATGTCCTTCACAGAGATGGCTTCAGTGGCAGGTGGGGGCATCAGTCCTCAAGGGGACCTACTACTTCATGGAAGAGCCAGGCAGTCCAGTAGAGAAGGAGCACTTGCTGCACAGGTCGTCCTGTAGATGACTTTGATTCCACAGACCAGTGAGTGAGGAGGGTTCCCTTAGTGGCCACAATCACTAGGAAAGCCCTAGGGCTGTGGTTCAGCAAAAACTAATGAGGTACCCTGTGTGGTCACTTCAATGTCATTGATTGACCTAGGCTAGGCTTTTTGCTAAGGAGGCTCCTAACAGTGGGCTTCAGGGCTCAGCAGTGAAGGGTGCTTTCTCCGGTCTATCACTACCTGGACTCCTTATCCTAGAGATCTGCCTGGGGACATCCTGGAGCAAGGAGAATAGACTGCCAAGGCCCAGAGTCTTTAGAAGTTGAGCCACAGCCTGGCCTGGTGCCGCACAACTTTAATCCCAGCACTCTGGAGGCAGAGGCAGGCGGATCTCTGAGATTGTGGCCAGCCTGGTCTACATAGTAAGTTCTAGGCCAGCTGTGGCTAGAGGGAGACCTTGTCTCAAAAAGACCAAAAAACAAACAAAAAAAGGTTGAGCCAAGGAGCCAGGCATGGCATATATACCAGTAATCTCAGCATTCAGGAGGATTGTGAATTCAAGGCCAGCCTGGGCTATGTGGCAAGATCAAAGACATCCTGACCTACACAGCAAGATGCTCTCTCAGGGTGGAAAAAAATTGAACCATGGGCATCATCCTTCTTGCCCATGAGAGTATTGAGTGGAGGAGGCTGTGTGAGCACTGCTTAGCTGTTTCTCAGAGTCATTTGGCTCTGGGGAAGGGACTCCATGCCTGATTGGCTCAGATCAGTATACACAGGGAGGTGACCTAGATGACAGTTGAGACCTACTGGAGATCACCATGGCAGCAGATGGGATCCAAGAATGCTTAGAAGTTTTCTGAGGCAGGGTACATGAGCACACATGGGACCTGTGCTGCTGGTGTTGCTGGGTGTGATCTGGCTTGGTCTGACATCGGAATCACTGATTTCTACACAAGACTAACAACATTTTATTCTTTGTAGGATGAAACAGGTGCCTATTTAATTGACAGAGATCCCACCTACTTTGGACCTGTACTGAACTACCTGAGACATGGAAAACTGGTTATTAACAAAGACCTTGCAGAGGAAGGTATGTTCTTTTGAGTTTTTTGGGGGTAGGGGGGCTACTCGTGGTAGTGGTAGTTTTTTTTGTTTGTTATTTTGAGACAGGGTCTCCCTGTAGCCCAGATGGCCTGGAACTTGCTATGGAGACCAGGCTGGTCTTGATCTCAGAGAGATTGCCTGCCTCTCCCTCCTGGGTGATGAGATTAAAGACATACACCACTATTCCTGGCTATGTTCTTTTTGAGCAGACACATGAGCTCTGGGTTGGTGCCTGGTAGAAATAAATGCTGGTTGGTTCTTTGAAGTTGCAGGTGCCTCAAACCAGACCCTCTGTCAGGGGCTGCTTTCCTGAAGGGCCTAAGAGGCACACCAAGTGGCCAAAGACTACACTACGTTGCAAGGGTCTGTTTCAAGGGTCTTCATGCTGCAGTATGGGTGGCTCCCCTAGGTCCCACAGCTTTTGGACTTCTACAGTGAGAGGCTGTGTCTTAAGGGATTGATTATTTATGTATTTATTTATTTATTTATTTATTTATTTGTTTATTTATTGGTTTTTTTGAGACAGTGTCTTCCTGTAGCCTCAGCTGACCTGGAGCTCACTATGTAGACCTGGCTGGCATTGAACTCACAGAGATCACCTACCTCTGCCCCCCACCCCCACCCCACCCCCAGTGCTAGGATTAAAGGCGTACACTGGGCTTTATGGCCTGTTCTCCTTCAAGGTCACCTCAAGGATCCTAAACATTTTGCATAGTCGCCTCACTAGCCACCACTCTTTATTCTGCCTGGTCATGGAGCACAGGGTGCATAGTACTAGGCTAGCTTGTCTTGGCTTAGAAAGATTAGGGCCATTTCATCAAGGCACTAGCAGGTTCTGGCATCTTTCCTGTATCAGTTGGTCGGGCCTAGGTTGTGGAGCTTCTTTTTGAAGCTCCTGCCATATCTCCCCACACTTTTTGGCAAAAAATTTTTATTATTGTCTTTTGAAACAGGGTCTCCCTGTAGCCCCAGCTGACCTGAAACTATGTAGACCAGGATGGCCTTAAACTCACAGAGATCCACCTGCCTCTGCCTCCTGAGCTCTGGGATTAAAAGCGTGCACCACCACGCCTGGCCATATCTCCTTTCTTCAGGATCTCAGTGTCTGTTTTGAGTTCTCCTTCCGCTGTACTGTTGTGTGTGCAAATTGTCACTGGGCTTAAGCATGGAAACAAAGCTCCACTCTGGGGCTATGAGTCCATGTGTGTTGCCTGGCAGCCTTCCCACTCTGTTTGGAGTAGACTACATTTCATTTCATTCCGTGTACTCCACCCTTCCACATGCTGTGCCATGTGTTCTCCTGAGCTTTCCTGGTCTGGGTGTTGCTTCCCCCGAGGGGGCTAAAGAAATTAGAAAAGCATGTACTGATGAGGAAACCCTGAAGCAGGGTCCTTATAATCTGGTCTTAAGTTTCTGGGAATTACGGGTCCCAAGTATAGGGATTACAGATGGCAGACTGTAGGAAAAGCCCTGGACCCAGGAGTGACTTGTCAGCTAGTCTTTATTTGAGCAGGGGAAAATGAGATGTGTGTGACTGGGATATATGTGGGAGTCCATGACTTCCCACACTATGTCCTGGCATCTTCAGGTTCCCAGTAGAAGAGCCAGTGGTATAGAACAGGCAGCCACCAGGCTGCAGAGGAAAAATGCCAATGATCTCCCATTTTCTGTGGGCCCAGAACAGGTATTCTGCCCCCATGTGTCACCTCCTGTAACAGTGCCACAAGTATGTCTAGGAAACTCTCCCTCCTTTTCAAGGTGGTCTGTCTCTGCTGAACACTGGGAACTGCTGGAGGTCTGTGAGAATGTTATTAGGTCAGGTTGGGCACAGACTTAAGACTGGGGGTGGGGACAAGGTGAAATATTTATTTGCTTTGTTCTGTGATGAAAATCACATTTTCTTCTATTTCAGGAGTGTTGGAGGAAGCAGAATTTTACAATATCACCTCACTAATAAAACTTGTAAAGGATAAAATTAGAGAACGAGACAGCAAAACATCACAGGTGAGACAGGTGACCAATATGCTGGCAGCTCCCAGGACCTGGTTTGTAGGCAGGCTCAGCTTCCTTGTGTGTGGCCTTTGGACCAGAGCTGTCCCATCCTCATCCTAGTACCCCAGGCCTCCCCTCCAGCTTCTTTGGCTGCTATCAAGAGTATATGCACCTTTGCCTGACCCTATGTCAGGGGGCCCACTGCAGTCAGGAGAGACAGGCAGTTGCATCAGGTTGGGTGTGATGAACATGTTGAAAAGAGGAAGGCCTAATGAGTTAAATGTGGATGCTAGAAAGCAGGGAGGCCTCTGATGGGAGGGCATCTAGGCTGGGGTAGCAAATGCAAAAGGCCTGTGGCCAGTATGGTGAAGGGAAGAGCAGTGATAAGCTGGGAAATAAATGGCACAAGTGCTAGCGATCTGTGCAGTGGGAGGGATGTGAGGTTGAGCTCTGAGCAGTGCTTCAGGCATGCTGCATACCGTCCTAGGGACCATCATGCATGGCCACAGTCAGCAGGCCCCGTGCTGCCCATCAACCTTGTGCTGTCTGTGGTAGATAGTGGCCCCACCTCTGAAGAAGGCCCTGGTGGGTCTCAGCTTTGTTCTTACTAAGCCGGCTCTACACTTGAGAGCATCTACGCCCTCACTCAGCTTAGCACACTCCAGGAGGACATCATAAAGTGAATGCTGGCAACATTCTGTCTTGGTCTACTTAAAGCCTTCTCACTACCTCACTCCTGTGAAAGGCCTTCCTGTCATGCTACTTTCAGGCACTTTCCCACCATACACCTTCAGTCTATGTGAAGCTCTGGCTCGCTAAGTGTTGGGGTGGAACATACACATGACCTGCCCAGCCTTTTGCCTTCCACTGAGCTCTTCAATGGCAGAGAGAATCTGAGGGGAAGCTGCTCCTCAGCAAGTCAATAGACAGGTCCTGAAGGTTTCCCACTTTTCTCAGTTTGACTTGTTTTCCTCTGTCTCAAGCAAGACCATGTGACCTAAGCTACCTCAGTTTCTGTCCACATTGTGGAGGTAGGAGAGACCCTCTTGGGCCTTACCTCACAGGAACATGTAGCAGCTGGTGTCATTTAATGTCTTACTGTTGAAACATTTGGGTAAAAGCAAGGCTAGTGTGTGACTGTTACCCACATACCTCTGGCACAAGTCACCACCAAAGCAGCAGTGATCTGGGACCCTTATCTGTCCTGTGCATGTTGGTGGCTATAGGAGGGCAAACCCATCTCTTGGCTATCCCCTACCCTATATCCAAGACCAAAGTCAGCCTGGAACTGCTCAGAGTCCCTACTGGGCAAGCAGGGGATTAGGAGCCCAGTTCATTCTGGAGCAGGGCCTGTGTCTGAGCCACTGTGTGTGTTGACAAGCTTTTTGTGCCAGTGAAAGATGAGTTGGCCTTGCCTCTTGACCCTCCCTATTAGGTCCTTCCAGAAGGTTAATTGAAAGATTATGTGGCCCTTCATGGGACAGATGAAGGTATTCTGTGTATTCACATCTAGCCACAGGTGTGCTGAGGATTTTAGGAGCATGACTCATTTTATTTTGGAATTTAGAAGTAGAAATATTTTTGGAAGTGAACAAGGAAGCAGCACAGAGCAGCTGTTGAGGCGTGCGTTGGATGTGTGGGTATGTTCAAGGTTGCTCTGGGCACCATGACCTGTGGTAGCACAAAGCTAGAGTCACTTGGGATGCAGGGCTAGGCTTGACCTCACAGAGCACTTGTCTTTGCAGATGCCTGTGAAACATGTGTACCGTGTGCTGCAGTGCCAGGAAGAGGAACTCACACAGATGGTGTCCACCATGTCAGATGGCTGGAAGTTCGAGCAGGTGAGGGCTGCAGCTCAACAGGGTCCTCAGATCCTAGGAACCTATACCTAGGTCCTATCCTTTATCAGTGCAGTAACCACAAGAGTCTAGGTTGTGGGTTGCAGCCATTGACTCTACCACCTCCCAGACTCTGTTTGTAGTGGGTTTCTAATATCAGTTCTTCCATTGGGGTACTCTGCTGTATCGGGTACCTCCATGTGTGGGGCTGAACTCCCAAGTGCTTCTTGTCCACATGGAGGGTACTCTGTGGTCTCTGTCCTCCTGGGGTTCTGGCAGAGTCCTACAGGATGAGTCTGTGTGTCTCTCATGCCCAGACCCTGTCAGAATCACACCAGACCCTGTCCCTCATGTTGTCCCTGGCATGCGGCCCAAGAAAGGCTGTGTGCTGGAAAGTGACTGTCAGCCTTTCTGGATCCATGAATTAGGGCACCTCATTTAAAGCTGAGTGCCTTGTACTCTGCTGTCTTGTGACTTCTGGCTGGAAGTGAGAGTCTCCTCCTGTAACCAGCTTTGAGACTTTGTCCTTAACTATCCTGAGTGATCCCAGATTCATGGTACAGACACACCTCTTTCCCTTTGACTGTGACCTTTGTACAGTCACCCCAGGGGACTTCCATGCCACTAGTTCATGCTGGTGAAACCCAGATAGGCTGAGTCGAGCTGGCTAGTGAGTACCCTATGGAACTAGTACTGAGTTAACAAGCTTTCAGGGACTTGGAGTGAGATCCAGTCCCTTCAAGGTGGCCAGTCCAACTTAGAGTCACCCAAGGGTCATTGATTAGGCCAGAGCAGAGCTGCCTTATGAGAACATGGGGTCTCTGACAGATGTGGATTTATGTGTATGTCCCCACCTCAGTGGGGCCCCCACAACTAACTGATCCAACATTAGCACCCCTGGCATCCGCCTCACCTGGTAGAGTCCACTCCTCCACCACTTCATCCCCCAGTGCTGAAGGGGATGGCAATTTGCCTTGTGGAATGCTGTCCTGACTCTGCTCCTAATGTGTGGACTCATAGGCAGGGACCACTCTGCTCTTGGCATCCTTACTATGGCTGCAGTAGTTGCCTTGCAGTTACTTTTGTGTTTTAAAAGGACAAAAGTGCTTGGTGGCTGTGGGCAGCTTTGTCCTAGACTCATGCCTGGAGCAATAAGCATGGCCCTGGTCCCAAGTGGCATACCTGGTGACCAGAGGCTTTTGAGGCAAGGCAGAATGGCCAAGGATGTATAGAGATGCAGGATATCACCTTCAGGGTCTGACTTTGAGAATCAGGCTCAGCTCACACTCAGCCCTCTGTTGTTATTCCCTGCATTCCCCAGCCCTACCCTGAGGTTCTCTCCTTTGAGCAGGGGTAGGGCCAGCCTGCAGAGGTTCTACTACCCCCAGGAGGGCTGTCAGCAGAGAGAAGGACAGTCAAGCCGGGTTGGTGACACACATCTTTAGTCCAGTACTTGGGAGGCAGAGGCAAGAGGATCTCTATGAGATCAAGTCCAGCTTGGTACATAGCCATTT
Source organism: Nannospalax galili (assembly GCF_000622305.1). Taxonomy (NCBI): domain Eukaryota; kingdom Metazoa; phylum Chordata; class Mammalia; order Rodentia; family Spalacidae; genus Nannospalax; species Nannospalax galili. The sequence goes on from NW_008330333.1 coordinate 564,373, forward strand.
CCAAACCAACTGGGGCTACAGGGAGACCATGTCTCCAATAAAAGCCAGCAGCAGGTCCCCAAATGGCATTTATGCACATACTCTGGCCTTGGCTCTCACTTACCTGCCTTACCCTGTGCACTGTCCCCCCTAGGGTGACCAGTCATTGTCATCCCCTGGGACCTAGTTAGGAGCACCAAGAAAAGTTCAGTGTCTGCAGAGAGAGCCTGTCCCAGCATGTCATGCAATTATATGGGGGTGCGGGTGCAGGCTCCTCCAGGGCACTTGAAGGTTTGCTTCCCGCTAGTGTATGGGAAAATCTCCTAGCTAAAGCTAGTTTTCCTTTTCCCGAGCTTCCACAATCTGTGCCGCAGTCTTCCTGGCAGCAGGTAGACTTGAGCCGCTGCATGTAGTCACAGGCTGTGTCTCCCTTCCAGCTGGTCAGTATTGGCTCCTCTTACAACTATGGAAATGAAGACCAGGCTGAGTTCCTCTGTGTGGTTTCCAAGGAGCTGCACAACACCCCGTATGGCACAACCAGTGAGCCCAGTGAGAAAGCCAAGGTGAGTACCAGTGGGATGGTCCTGTCCCTGTGGAAGACACTGAGTTGGCTTTTCAAAGGCTTTTTTCTTCTTAATGCCTCAGGCTTTCTTTCATTCCCATTAAACTCAGATGTTGGGTCCCCTGGTGGCTAAAGATTCTTACATAAGCCATCTGACTTGTCAGAGCAGAGGCTCCTTTGTAGGGTGTATTATACTACACTAGACTCTGGTTTCCACAACCATAAGACAGAGCTGCTCCTGAAAGTATCTGGAACTTAGGCTAGACCAGCTGAGTCTCTGTGTCAAGACTGCTACTGTGGGCTGTTTTCTCAGGGGATGAAGACATTCTCTGTTCCCAGAGAACAACGTCAGGTGTGGGGAGAGTGCTTGGGACTTAAGCAGAGGGCAGTGGGTCCAGTTTTCAGTACCAGCAGCTGCCTTTAGCTGCTACCAGTAGCTGGTCTTTAGCATTGTGCAAAAGGGATTGTCATTCAGTCCTGCACTACAGAGGGCCAGGCTCTTCTGTTTTGGAGGGTGATGTCAGAGCCAGGGATGAGCATGCAGCCTGTCTCATTTACTTCTGGATAAACCCTCAAGTGACCAATTTTGGTGACAATTCTCCTGAGTGCCTTATGACTGGGACTCAGACAGACACACACATATATCCTGTTGTACCCAGCATTACTTTCTTGATTACTCCCAGGCCTTGGAGCCAGGTGGTAACAACCGCAGAGCCCTGTAGCCAGTTCATGGGGAACCAGGGGTCTCCAGGCATCTTGGCAAAGGCTCTGAAGGCCTGGCTTAGGCTGAGCCCAAGTTTAGGGTGACCCTCGTAAGGCCCAGGGCACTGCTGGAGGGCATTATGAGTGGGGGCAACAAGAAGCTATGGTTTAGCAGGGACTCTGTGGCAATCTGACATTTAGTCATAAGCCCCTGGGTGGCTTCCATCTCCTCAGGACTGTTCCTTTAGCCTTTCCTGGTCTTTGGGATGAGGGCTTAGTAACTAAGAGGCAGAATTCCTTAGAGGGTCCAGGAAGTTATGCCAGCCCCATCTCAGCAGTTCTCCCATCTTCCCCTCAATGTGATTAACAGGTATCTTTGCCATTGTCTGATGTATTATAGCCTCAGATCCCCTAGACTCCTTCCCTTAACCTTTGTGTGCTCCTGGAGAGTGGAGGAATCGGGGACAGGCCCTCTAGCACTGTTACTTCTAAGCACAGGTTGGCATGACTAGACAAGGGCTCTGGTCTCAGCATCAGGTTAGGGAAAACCAGAACCACAGCACCAGGCCTGGACCAAGCTTCCCATTGGTCTTCGATCTAACAGGCATCCCCTACCTCCTGAAGAGCCTCTAAGCCAATCATAAAAGGACATTTCTGTGTTTGAGCAATGACATAAGACTCTTCCATACATGTGTTTTTAGAAGCTTTTTTTCTTCCTAAACTTAGGGTTTTCATAATGAAGCTTACTAGAGCTCTTTTCCTCCATGGCTTTTCAGCTGCCAAAAGGACATATTCTGTGCTGTGAGGAGGCCTCAGGTATGACCTCAAGTCCCTTTGCTATTAAAAATAGCAGGGACCTCAAGTCCCTGTTTCTCTCTTCAAAAATACCTGGTTCTGAAGTAGAACAGCCAAGGCAGCTTCTGAATGAGGTCAACAGCAGCCAGTCCCTAGGAGCTGGGGCAGTCTAGAGTACCCAAAGTAGTGGGGCACCATGGGTGCCAGATCTAGAGAACAGAGGTTTGGAGATACACTATACATAGAGCCACCCTTCTGAGAGCAGTGGATCCCCTTGAGATGTGTGACCACTTAACCATGGTCAATAGCTACCATGATCCCACAGCCCCGTTTGTAGGTGTTCCCTGAGCATTTGGTGACTACCTGGCACTGCTGCAGTCTTTTCCTGTTTCAAGCTGAGAATGATAGGAACAGGGGCTATCAGGGCACCAAGACCGTGGCCTGTACAAGGAGTTAAGCCAACTGTGATTGAGAGGGGCAGGCCCAGGTGAATACCTTACTTCCAGTACCAGTGGCAAGCCTAAAGCCTTCCTAAGCCACGCTCACCTGAGGTCTAGCTCTGACTCAGAATGCAGTGGGAGTGGTTAGGCTCAGAGAAGTATAGTTGACAAAGGACATTCCTGAGGTAAAGGGCAAAAGAGCCCTCTAATCAGGATACATCCCTTTACTGTGTGACACATATCCATGAGGGAACCCTGGAGCCTTGGGTCCAGTGTATCTTTGAGGCTCCCCTGCACAGGCATGATTTGTTAATGGGTTGATCAACAGCTGCCCACATGACTGGTCAGTCTCAGCCTCACCTCTGTCATACAAGTGGTCCCCAACTCCAGCAAAAGCCCTCCCATCAGGCAGGATAATCTGTGGTCCTCTATAAGTTACTGCCCACAAGCTAGGACCACAGCTAAGGCCCTCTTAGGCAGGGCTCAGTTCCTTATCCCGCCTTAGAGCTGTGAGGTCAGGCACCTGCTGCAGGTGAGGGATCACCTTGCAGCTGAATCCAGAATTCCTCCAGGTTTTCTTCCTAGGCAGTCTATTGAGTGGTCCTCTCACAGGCCTGCACTGTTCAAGCTCAGCTGACAGCTGTGTCTTCTTCTCCCTTTACTGCTTGCTGCTTGCCGCACCAGAGCAATGAAGAGGAGACGGGGCACCAAGGTAGTGGCTCAGATTAAGTATAAATATCATGGTCAGCTCTATGGCCTTCAGATTGACCTTAATCTCCTTGATCCATGACCCCTAGTGACACTTGCCTCCACCCCTCCCCTGGGCTCCTGTACATCCTGTAGTTGACAGAACCTTTGGTAGCTATGCCTATAGATCTGTAGTAGAACTCCCTGTGGGAGGGACAGGGGCTATGGCTTGGATGCTGAGTGCTGCTCTGTCATAGTGTCCTTCCATGCATGCCATGGGCAGGACTGGGGCTTTGTGTCAGGCCAGGCTGTGGATGTCAGTGGGTGTGGGTACAGGAGGTCTCAATCAGTTCCGCCTGCTAGCCCCTATGGAGTGGCCTTTTTGTCAGTCATAGGCTTGTGGCCTCAAAAAAATTGGTGTTCCCTGATCTCAGATATCAAAGCCCAAAGAGGGACTGCTGCTGTCTTATTGTGTCTTCCCCCTCCTTATACCATGCTCATCTTCACTGAGGTTGGACTGGCCCTCCACCCCCAAACCCTCCTCTATTCAGTCAATCCTTGGCCAGTTCCCACCATTCACATCTTGAAGGCCAGGCTTATGATAGATTCTGAGCGCAATGTCACCTCAGCAGGGCTTATCTGTTGGTTCTTATCCAGGGAACACTGTTTAGTGAGTGGGTGGGAGCATGAGCATTGCCCAGGAGGGTCCCTGCCTTACAGGTGTAGTGCACAGGCCGGGAACCCTCATTGCTGCCCTGAGAGCAGCTCAGAGCACAAGGCATGGGAGATATATGGCCAGCCAGGCACCTTGGAGGTGAACAGTATCCTCCCAGCAGAGAGTGGTCTTAGTGCCCACTCTGGAGCTGAGAATGGCCTTTTCCATTTGAATTTGTACTTTGAAGTCATTGTGTAAGTATGTATGTGATGGCCTCAATTTTGCCTCTTGACCTTAAAAGTATTCATCATCTAGCCCTTTGAGTTCACCATGGGGCTGGGGAGATGGCTTAGCAGTTAAGAGCACTGATTGCTTTTGCCAGAGGACCTGGGTTCAGTTTCTAACATCCACATGGTGGCTAACAACCCTCTATATCTCCAGTTCCGAGGGTTCTAACACTCTCTTCCAGTCTTCCTGGGCACCGAATTCATATGGTAGTTACATGCATACAGGCAAAGCATTCAAATACATAATAAAAATAAATTTTGAAAAAATTAGAGCTATCACCACAAGGCAGTCATGGTGGCGCATATCTGCCATCCCGGCATTCAAGAGGCTGGGGCAGGAGGATCCTGAGTTCCAAATCAGCCTAAGCTACATAGTGAAGTTTGCTGTGACATCTGTATGTGTACCCACTATAACAGTAAAATAGAATAAATGTTTAAACTGTTGTTGTTTCTTTCTTTCTCTTTGAGGTAAGGGGCTACAGAGATGGCTCCAATGGTTAAAACAGTGTGCTGTTTTTACCAAGGACCTGAATTTGGTTCCAGCACCCACATCAAGCAGCTTACAACTGCATATGACTCTTGCTCCAGGAGGATCTGATACCTCTGGCCTCCAAGGGTACCTGCACTGTTGTGCACATACTCACACAGAAACAAACACACAAACACAAAATTAAAAATAAATTTAAAAACATATTTTATTTATTATTTTTTATTTTATGTGTATGCGTGTATTGCCTGCATGTAGGTAGCTGCACCTGTGTCATGCAGTGCCCGAGGAGGGCAGAAGAGGCTGTCGGATCCCCTGGAACTGGAGTCACGGACAATTGTTAGCTGCCATATGGGTGCTGGGATTCAAACCTGGGTCTTCTGCAAGAACAGTCAGTGTTCTTAACTGCTGAGCTATCTCTCCAGGTCCCAAAATAAATCTTTTAAAGAATATTTTTAGGGCCAGATATAGCGGCACATACCTTTAATCCCAGCACTTGGGAGATAGACAAGCAGATCTCTATGAGATCAAGACCAGTCTGGTCTACATGGTGAGCTCCAGGCCTGCTCCAGGCCTCCAGACCCTGTCTCAAAAAAGAGATACAGATATAGATATAGATATATAGATATCCTGTCTCGGGCTCCTGAGTAGCTGGAACTCTAGATATGTATCACCACACCTGGACAAAAATACAATGTCAGTCATACTGAGATTAATTTTTCTTTCCCCTTTTCACTCTTCAGTAGCTGAAATCAGGTATGTGGTTTGTTTCAGCACCTCAGTTGTGACAACTCTTTGGAGGGGCCCTGCAGCTACCTGGGCAGGAGGCACTCAACTCTGATTTGCCCTGGGAGTGAGCTGTGACAGTCACTCAGCCCAGGGTGTGGTGGGACTGATAGAAGCTCAAGGGAGCCATACCTGCCATCAGGTTGGCTAGAGAAGACAGCTCTCTGGAGGTGTCTGGGGCTTGGAGGCTTTACAAGTGCCCTGGAGGGAGAGCAGGCTTCTTTCAGTGGTCCCCAGACTTCTTGAGAGTCTCCTTTGGGAGCACAGTAGTGGTGCCCATGAAAGCAAACCTCAAATAGGCCCCATTTCCTAGACATCATAGGATGAAGCCACGTGAGTAGCCTAGATCTTCCTATGGATGTAGATGGATTTCATGAGACCTTTTCCAAGGCAGACAGTTCTGACTGGCTTCAGTGGTGTGAATGGTGGTCTTACTGTCACAAGTTCTGATGGATTGTTGGGGGCTCGGCCCTTCCAGAAAGTCACACTGTTCTGAACAGACACTCTACTGCCAGCTCTGCCAGCATATACCCTTGCCTGTGCTGGCTTATCTGCACGGGGCTGTTGGTGGCTGAACTCCTCTCTTCAGTAAGTAGGTGGCTCCTTGAGTCACCTCCAGGTATACCATAGAGCACGGGAGTCACTAACCTTGTGGAACTTGCCATTATTGGGATAGGGAGGGTAGCACTATCCCCTAGACGTGTAAAAGTTGCCCTCAAAGTGCTAGAGTAAAGGTTATAGCCCACACAGCTCTCAATGGGGCTGGCTTGGGGGGCAGGCAGGGTGTTTGGTGCTTTAGTAGGTACAGAAAAAGCCTGAGAGAACCTGGCCTTCCTTCAAAAGCCCTTTCTCATAGTTCCCAGGGCCAGCTCTCCCTGCTGTCCCAGACTTAAGTGCTATTGATCATAGTTGTTAGGGTTGGAGACATTTCCCATCTTAGACCTAGAAGCTTAGCAACATGTACCCAGCCACAGTTTGACTTGAAGGCCTCCAGGGGCTCCCAGCACAACTGGGTGGATGCACAGCTGGCTGCAATGTGCCAGTCAAGGAGACTGAGATAATGTCCTACATTCCAGCCTGAAGAGGAGCTGAGGGTGAGGGGGCCACAGCTGGAGTAGCAGGCACTGAAGGCTAGCAGGGTATGATCTGGAGGGTGTTTGCAGCATAACCTAACTCAGGAAGGCTTTTTGAGTTTAGGAAGGGGCAGGAGCAGGCGAAAGGGTGCATGCTTGCTTCTCATTGGTGGGTGGGATAGGGGGCCTGATCTGTCAGACATAGGGGATACAATGTGAGGGGACCTGGAGGCTTATGTCAGCCACCCACAGTGAAAGTTCCCTGTCAGCCAGCTGGCTGAGTCCCTGGCCTGCTGTTCTAGGTTCCTCTGGGCTATTATAAGCCAAACTTATATAGCCAGGCAGTAGGTCTGGGCTCTGCTCTCCGAGCAAGGCACTTGGTTGGGGCCAGCATCTTTACTCTCTCTGTATTTTATATTTTTCAGATTTTGCAAGAACGGGGCTCAAGGATGTGAGGAGTACTGACAGCTGAAGAAATGATTTCCTTTTTCCCAAGAAACAGTGAGCCGCCATGTCCAGGAAACATGGCTGTGAGAAGAAATCTGCTTTTGATCATTTCTCTAGAGATCTGGGTGTGGATCCTTTTTTGCCTCAGATGTGGGTGGCGAGAGACAGCCCAGCTGTCAAGCCAGTCATCCCCACAGGGAGGCAGTCAGAGCTGGGTTTGACAGTCTCTGTGGTCTCACTCTGTTCTTTCTCAGTGCCACATGGGACTGGGGCAGAATGCTATTGACCAGCCCGTGCAGTCCTGAAGACAATTTGAAGGACGGGGTCCTTGGTGCTATACATTGTCTGCGACAAGCAGCCTGGGGCTTGCCAGGAGGAAGGGCAGCAGCCATAACTCCTGTCCAGTGCACTGTGGCTCGGGGCTTTGGTGCCTTCTCATCACCACTTGAGCACCAGGCCCCCATCCTTGGGTCAGGGAGGCTACTCTGCCTCCAGGCATGATTGGTTGATTTCTCTTGACCTCTGCAAAGGCAGCCTCCATATCGTCACTACTTCCAGGCGCGTGTCCCAGGCCAGGCCCTCCCAGAGCCAGGCTTGTTTTTTGGCCTCGTCAGCTTGACCCAGGACCATCAAGGCTTCTCAATTTGTATTTTCCAGGCGAGAGGACTTTGTATCCCTTTTTTAAAGTGTCGATAGACCACCCAATGTTTATACTCTTTAGAAATGCCTAAAAGTGTTGCTATGTTTTGGATTGATCTGTTAAATCATTTAATGGGAGGTAGAGGTTTTGCCTCATCTTTCCCACCTGTGGGCTTATGGGGGAGCTGGCGCCTACCCGTGCCTTTGTTGCGCCTGGGATGGAGGCTGGGGCGGGAGGCCTGTCCACCTGGCTTCTGGAGCTGACACTCCAGGTCACGTTGAACATTCAGGATGTTTACAGCGCAAAACCTGTCTCCTTGCCGGCTCTCATTTCCTGTATAACTATGCAGTTCTTCTCTCATATTTCTGGAGTGTTTGAGACTTTGCACAACCTACATGGGTTCTGCCCATCTGACATGACATCAGAGCTACCAAGGTTCCTGCAGAAGCTGTGCCTGCTAGCTTTGAAACAGACCTTTCTCAGCTGGGGGATGTAGCAGTCCGCAGACCTGGCCCAAAAGAGCAAGGTCTGTGTCTCTTGACCTCTGGCTTCCCAAGGGAGCTGTGTAAACTGACCGCCAGGGCTGCCCATGCGCAGGTCAGAGCCTCTGACACTATTCGTTTCAAATGCTTCCGGAAACTTCTTGCCTAGACCCTTTTCCTTCTCCTTTGCCAGTAACCGATTAACCAAGTTCTCCAGCATCTAAGACTGACCTCTTCCTTTCGTTAGGTCTCTTGTATGTTGTTAATTGTTTGGTTTAGAAGATTCAGAAAAACCTTTCTATGGGGTGGATTGAGCTACAGCAGCCTGTCCTCCCCAGCACACCCTTGGGGTAGTGGCCCTGCTGTTGGCCATAGACATTCTCTGGGGAGTTGCTGGACACTTAGTGTTGTTTGATTTATGACCTTAACAATGGATAGGCTTGTGGGGTTTTTTTGTTTTTTAATTTAATGATAAGATTTAATTCACTAAAATTTATTCAAAGGGGATATTTATACTTTTATACTTTTTTAGGTATCCATATTTTATCAAGCTTACTGTTTAATGCCTAAGTTTCCCCTGAAATAGCAAATAAAATTGTGTATTTATGAATGAGTCCAGCAACAGTGAGTGTCTTGAAATGTGAGAAGTGCCAGCCCTCTGTTGGATCCAGGACACCACACCAACTTCAGAGAAACAACTTGTCCCCAGTGCCCTGAGGATATCTTTGCTGCCCAGACCCTGAGCCTTGTCTGTCTTGTGTCCTGTTGTACAACTGGCCCAACCAGGCCAGACGTCCACTGACCCCAGGGTACTGTAAGGGTTGTCCTGCTGCCTAAGTTGAGATGTGAGTGGGGCAGGAGACTGGGCACTGAGGTGCTCCTTGCATAGCTGGGGCACATGGGTGGTGGTAGGGATTCAGACTCTGCTCTGAGAGGTCCTCTGATTGTGACCTGCCTCACAGCCCCTTAGCCAGGTGGAGCCAGGGCACTTGGGAGAGGCTTCAGCATGGTAGGTGTCTCTGGTCACAGCCTAGGACATGGCCTGACTGAGCAGAAGACTAGAATGGAGGCAGGTTATCAGGTCCTAGTCCACAGAGAGGCTGTCCAATGTGAGGGTGTCTAAAGAGGGTGGGTATGGGGTGAGTATGAAGCCAGCAGGTGGATTAGGAGAGAGGTAGTATATGCAGGATCCCCAAATGGGTCCCCAGCTACTGGACTTTGTACAGAGCCCATGTTTAGAACCTTCCAAGGTACCACATGGGGCAGGCCCACACCTCTGGTTAACTGGTGCCTCTAAGTCAAAAGAATAAAGGGCTACCCTAAGGGGCCAAGGCCCTGGCAGTTTGTGTCAGCATTCATGAGTGGGAATGGGGTTGCCCAGCATCTTTGGACAAAGCCATGCTTCCTAAAGCAAAACACAATGGTGCCTGGGTCAGGTAGAACTTCTGGCTTTTTTGGGAGCTCCTTCCTTTGCACTGCCCCCACCTGCTGATCCTTCTGAGTGTTGGATAATGGCATCTGCAAGGTCACTGCCTTCAGACCCTCTGCTTCACAAGAGCCTGTGGCTCTTGAGTCCAGAAAAGTCTCAACCCAGCCATTTCCCTCCTGGGGCTTCTGCAGGCCATCATGATGTACATGTATGTGTGTGTGTGTGTGTGTGGTATATGTCTAGATTCATGGATGGATGGATGGATGGATGGATGTCTGCTCTTGGCCCACCTGTCCACCTTCATGGCAGATCAGGTTGCCTTTCACTGCAGTCCTGGATCTCTGCCTAGCCATTCTGGTCTACACAGAAGCTCCCTCCAAGCGTTCCTCCTGCAACTAGCAACTCAGTGCCACCTTCCTACCTGGCAGGTCATTAGCTTGTTGGGATGTAGTTATGCCAGAGGTGTACCCCCACCAGGGTTCCATGGGGAGCCTGGAATGACCTGAGGTATTTCTGAATATCCAAATCAACCACATTAAGCTTAGTGTAAGCTGAGAATTGGGACAAAATCTGTTTTCCTTTCCATCTTGGTTTCTGGAGTTTTCTCCCACAGACTGCTGAGAATCTTCCCTGTGTCATGTCACCCAGGCTTCTGCAAGCCTGTGAGCCTCAGGCCAGTACCTGTCAGGGTGATGGCCCAGAGCTTGCTCCTGGAGCTATCCTCCCCATCCTCATCCACATCCTCACAGCCTGCCCGACCCTCTGGCTTGGGCTCCAGTGCACCTGCTTCCTCCAAAGTAGATGAGTAACCCCTCTTGGACTGGACATCGACTTTGGTCTAGAGAAGGCCCTCAGCAAACAGTCCCTCCACAGAGGCCACTGAATGGCCTGTGGGGAGTTGAGCCCTGGGGAGCCCCTCAACTTTGTTTGGTCAGTGAATGCTAAGTGTTATCCATTCTGTAAATAACTGCCTGCTCTACCCTAGGCAAGGTAGGTATGCCTGTGTGAGCATGGGTGTTGGGGGGGGGGCATGGATGTACACGTTTGTGTATGCCTATAGTCCTTTCCACTCTACTATGGGTTGCTCCAGATTCCCAGTGGGGAGGTTGAGGCCAAGGGATAGTCCAGTAGAAAAGGAGCTGGGGGTGGGGAGGTCAAGGGAAGAACATGAAGTACAAGTTGCCTCTGGAGAGAATTCAAGTGTTACAAGAATGCACTGGGCTTGGGTGGTCCTCGGGTTTGTGTGATATGGAGCTTGGGGCTGGGACTGGGGAGGAGGTTGTAGTCTCCAGCATGCCTTTCCCCCGACTTTGCGCATGGTCCCTCCTGAAACACTGGTGTCCTTTGACCAGTTTTCTACCTGTGTCTGTCACTGTCCAGTGCAGGAATGGGACAACCCTTGGCACTCAAGGTTGTTAGTCTCATGATGGCATCAGGGCAATTGGGTCAGGGACATCCTAGCCTAAGTGTACCTGGGGACCAAGCTTTCCACATCTTCCTTACTTAGCTTGTCAACCTCTAGACCCAGGCAAGATCCCCACATGAGCCATGGACATTTTATTGGAGGTGAACATAAATAAAAATAACTGGCATGTGAGGCTGGAGGACAGAACTATTTACAAATGTACACTGAATGTGGCTCTACCTGTCCAGGCTTAGAGAATGGTGAGCAGGGCCACGAGGACCAGCATGACTGCATGGGCTGCTAGGCAGGGGGCAGAGTTCCCCCAAAGGTGCTGCTGTCTTCTGGGGTCTTGCTGCTGCTGGCTGCTGGCCTTCCTCTGGAACTGCAGTTCTGGGATGATTTGGTGGATCCAGTAGTGGTGGGAAGTGACCCGGATGTAGACACCTGGCCTGTTCCGGCGGGCACAGCCCTCTCCCCAGCTAATCACCCCAGCCTGCACCCATGACTGGTTCACCAGGCACACCAGGGGGCCTCCAGAGTCCCCCTGTAAGGAAGCAGATCTATCAGACCCTAGGGTGCATGTGCGCACTCATCACCAGCCCTCTCCCTGGAGCCTCCCCACTCATCCTCCTTTCATGGACAAGCCCCAGTTGCCCATCTGTGTACCCAGGGCATATATGTTGAAAAATGCAGCTTCCAGGGCACCATCTCAGACCCAGCACTGACTCATCTCTTCCCAATTAAACCACTCTTGACTTGGGCAAGGAGTCAGGGTTGAACTCCCTCTAGTGGCTTGGCCACACCACCCTACCTTACAGGCATCCTTCTTGCCCTCTACAAAGCCTGCACAGAGCATGTCATCCTTGATGGTTTTGAGTTGGAAGCCAGACTCAGCATCTTTGCTGTACAACAGGTTGCATTTAGGTGTGTCTATGATGGGCACAGCGAGTTTCTGCAGGATCCGTGGGTTGGGTAGGCGGTCTGGAGGTAGAGGCACAGCCTGCAGTTCAGCTGGCAGTCTTAGCCGGGACCCTGAGGCCCTGAGTTCTCAAGAACCACAGCTCTTTCTGACTCTCCCTGGGTTTCCTCAGCTTTGTGGGACCCATTTTTTTCTTCCCTCCTTAGCACCAAGCCTGCCTTCTTGTCTCCTCCCATTTCCCTGTGTCATCTGCATTGCAGCAGCCTCTGTTTATCCCCACCCCACTCGTGTGAGTAGAGATCATATATACCAATATCAACAGGAATCCTGCCCCAAGTCTTCTTGAGCCATTCCCCCCTTCTTCCTCTGACTCTGTCCCCTCACCTTGCTCACTAGGGCTGCCCCAGCCAGTGACCCAGCAGTTCATGCCTGGCTTAAAGATGAGTGAGGGATCGGGCAGACACACAGGGAGGATGTGGCTGGTGAAGGTCACAGGTGCCTGCAGCTCCACTAGGGCCACATCGGCGCTGGAGGCCATGCCTTTGTACAAGGGGTTGCTTTCCACACGCTTCACAGGGATATACACAGCATGTGGTCCTGGTTGCAGCAGCTGTAGTGCCCCCAGCAAGACTCGGTATATGGTTAAGTCAGAGGTACTGATGGAAAGAACAGAGAGTAGGTGTGGGCAAGCCTCCTCCCAACAGGGAAAGGGACCCACGGGTTGCTCTTCTAGGTCATAGCAGTGTCTGACACATCTCTGCACTCTTAACAATGTCATTTCCAGGGAATGTCCGGTAGGGTTACAGGGTGTAGAAACCAAAGCAAGATCCACCCACCTTTAATTCTCAGCTCTCCCTGGCCTCCAGATGACCTTGGATAAGTGACCTAACAAGTTATCTGTGACTCAGTTTCCTCCTTTGTAAGATGGGGACAATAACAGACCTACTTGAAAGGCCTGCTGGAATGACCACACACCTATGGGGGTGCAGTGAGACCCAGCCCCACCTCTGAGCCCCAGGCAGCCCACCTATTCTCCCAGCTCATTTCTGAGTGAAAGATGTGGCCTTTAAATTTTTAAGTTTTTATTTTATGTATGAGTGTTTTACCTACATGTATGTACATTCACCACATGTGCAATGCCTGTGGAAGTCAGAAGAGTCAGATCCCCTGAAATGAGTTACAGGCAGTTGTTAACTTCCAGGAGGGTGCTGGGAACCACACCCAGATCCTCTGCAAAAGCAGCCAGTGCTTTTAACCACTGAATCATTTCTCCAGCCCCAGATGGGGGGGGGGGGTTGAAACAATTGCAAGGGCTGGAGAGATGGTTCAATGGTAAAGAGCACTGGCTGCTCTTGCAGAGGACCTGTGTTTGGTTCCTAGCACCCATTTGGCAGTTAACACCCATCCTTAACTCCAGTTACAGGGGATCTGACCCCCTCTTCTGGCCTCTGATGGCACCATGCATGCATGTGGTACACCTACGTACATGCAGGCTAAACACTCAATGTGCATAAAACAAAATAAATCTTTTTTTAAAAAAATTAAGGGAAGCCAGGTGTGGTGGCACACACCTTTAATCCCAGCATTTGAGAGGCAGAGGCAGCTAGATTTCTGTGAGATTGAGGCCAGCCTAGTCTACAATAACAAGTTCCAGGACAGCTGGGGCTACAGGGAAACCCTGTGTCAAAACAACCCAAAACAAACAACAAAAAATTAAAGGGAAAAAAATGAACCCTAGAGCTGTGATGAGAAAAGAGGTATGATGCCTGGGGACCCTGCAAGTCTGGGACCAGGTGGTTCACAACATGGTTGTGTGGATGGAGAGGGACTGCCCTCTTGCACAGAGATGATCCTTAGGCTGAGGAAGAAGGGACCTTCTGTTCCAGACCTTGGGCTTATGTGATACCCAAGATCCAGAGAGAGTTCTGGATCTGAGATAGTGGGGAGCATAGGAAAAGGACCAGGGAGGAGGGGGGCCTGTAGCATTGTAGGGACAGGACCCCAGGTGTCACCAGCAGGGCAGTTGATGAAGCAAGGACTGAGGCAATGGTTGCTGCTTCCGGTTAGGTCTAGGATTGGACTTGAAGGGAATTTTTGGCAGGGAATTTTTGGTGTTGGACAAGGCTGAGGGGTAGGGGGTGGGGAGTGTGTGCATTGTCCACAGTGCTGAAAAACTGCACAGGGCTCTGTCCTGTCCCAGCCACTGATGGGGAGCAGGAAGGACCAGGACAGGGCCACTCACTTGGAGAAGCAGTGTGCTGCAGTGAGGACCCATTTCGGTGCGATGAGACTGCCCCCGCAGAAGTGGACCCCGTCGTGCTGGATGCTGACCTGCCAGGGCCACTCGCCTTCCAAGGCATCGTCACCACCCACCATCCGGTTGAGCATTCTTGGATGCCCGCAGGCTGGAAGGAACATAAATGCATTTATTAGGGGCTGCTTCCACAGCTCTGACTCCAGCCCCAACCCCACACGCCAGCTCCCACTTTCGGCTCAATTTCTGGCCCTCCTGGCCCCCAACCTGCTCAGGACCTTGGCAGATGAGAGGCCCAAACATAGTTGGCCTTTGATATAGTCTGATCCTCTTTAGTTCTACCTCCCCATGAACTTTAGTTTCCTCACCTATGACAGGGTAACAAGATCCTACTGGGGACCCAACCCAGTGAGGTTGAGGTAACATGGAAAATTCTCATTCCAGAGCCAGACACACAGAGCTCCCTGAAGAACAGTTATGTCTTCTACAGGACTGGTTGGTCAGGGGGACAGTCAAGATACAGCAGGGGTGGTGTCACCTGTCCTGGCACTTCTGATGCCTCCACTGTGTCCTATTTTGCTGGCCATGTGGGAGATTCCTCCTTCTACCCCAGGCACTTCTGGCTGGATCTGCTGCTGCCCTCTGTGTGTGGGTGCATTTGTGTGTAGATCCCTAGCCAGTCCTACAACTCAGACAAGCCCACTTACCTATCAGAGCCTTGGCCCCCTCAGTCCCTAGAAATGAGAAAAAGGGATCATCAGCCAACTTTGCCAAGAATTTGTTCCTCCATCTCCTACTACCTCATCAGAGGGCCCCTGTCCCTGCCCTGTTACCGCTCCCTCGGTCCTGAGGACCACATGAGAAGACAACCAGGAAAGCTAGTATGATGGCCACATGGATCGACACCTTCTTGTCTCCATGGGGATCTCTTTCTTCACCCTGTACCCCTATTCTTGTCTTGAAGCATGGGGATGGGGTGGTGAGTAGGACTTGAATCCTGGAGCTGTGGAGTCAACCTCCCTCTCCTCCTAGTGGCTCAACTGGGTGACTGAGTAAACCTGGGAGGCTGCTTCCAAATATCAGCCATTGGGGCTTTCTTCTGGTCCTTTCCAGAGAGCAAGTCCTCTTCAAGTCAAACTGAGGACCTGCCCCAGCCCAGCCCACCACAGGGCCACCAAGCACCAGCCTCTCAAGACTACATTCCCAAAGATTGAGCCTCTCTCTGGCCATGACCCCCTACTGAACCCCTCAAGATGAGGAGACCAACAGAGAAGAGGACAGAGTGGGTCTGGGGATACCAAGAGTGGGGTCTGTTTCCCAGGGTTCATCACCTCACACCCATTGCTCAGCCTTTCACCAGCCCCCAAACTCCACTCCAGACTCAGACCCAGACCAAAGCCCAGGCATCCGCAGACCTTTAGCTATACACTTTCGGTTAGTCCCCTTGGTCAGGCCTGCCAGAGCTGGAGTTTCAGTATGGCCAGGTCTCCCCCACATTGCAGTCACATTTCCCCTAGGCCCAACATTTGAGGATCCCAGAATGGGGAGCAAAAAGAAAACCAATCCAGGGTGCTGAGCACCATGAGGACAGTAAATGGCCATGCTGAGCCACAGGTGGCCTGGGGTGCTGAGGACCCCTAAGGATATTACAAGACCCTTTTCCCTGTGAGGTTCACAGTTGTACAAGCCTTAGTGCTACTAGGTGACCAAATCTGGAGTGTGGGGTTGGGGGAAGGGGTGCAGCTGTGGACAGGGTATGATAGTTTTAATTGTCAACTTGACACAACCTAGAATTACCTGGGAAGAGAGTTTCAATGAAGAATTTTCTATACTGGGTTGGCCTCTGGACATATCTGTGGGAGATTTTCTTATTAAGTTCATTGATATAGGAAGACCTAGCCTACTGTGGGTGGCACCATTCCCTAGGCAGGGGGTCCTGAAGTGTGTGAGTGGAGAAATTGAACTGCGCACAAGCAAGCAAGCATATGTGCATCCATTTCTCTCTGCTCTCCACTGTGGATGTGATGTGACCAGCTGGTTTCATGTTCCTGTTACCTTGATTTTCCCAAATAATGGACTGTAACCTGGAACTGTAAGCTAAAATAAACCATTTCTCCCCTAAGAGGCTTTTTGTCAGGGTATTTTATCACAGCAACAGAAATGTAACTAGAATGCAGAGCAGTGGGAGGAGGCTACGCCTTAGGACAGGTGTGCACACTTCTCAAAGTGGGATGTCAAGCAAGAGTGATTGTCAAAGCAGAAGCAAGTGTGATAGTCATGGAAAACAGGAAGTTTCTTCTGAACATCCTGCTCTTCAGTTTGTGTTCTCAAGGTGCTCTTCTATAATGCAAATGCACAGGGTGGTAATCCCAGTACTCCCAACCCTTGGCTGAGGTAGGTGAAGAATTGCCTGGACTTCAAGGCCACATGAGTGCCAGTACAGCCAGGGAGATATAGTAAGATCTTGTCTCAAAATAAATAAAGGACTGGAGGGATGGCTCAGCAGTTAAGAGCATTTCCTGCTCTTCCATAAACCTGTTTGGTTCCCAAGACACAGGTTATCTGACACATCTCTTTCTGGTACCTTGAATACATGTACACATATACAGAGACACACATAAATAAAAATAAATCTTAAAAAAAAAAAAGGGCTGGAGAGACGGCTCCGTGGTTAAGAGAGCTTGCTGTTCTTCCAGAGGACTTAAGTTCCATTCCCATCCTAGCACCCATATGGGGCAGCTCACAACTGCCTATGACTCTAGTTCCAGGGGATCCAGTTCCCTCTCTGCAGACACACACACACACACACACACACACACACACACACACACACGCACATACAAATAAAAATAAAATAAAATAAATTTTTTTGGTCTTTTTGAGACAGGGTGTCCAAGGGAGCCTCAATTGGGGAATTGCCTTCATTGGACTGGCCTGTGGCCATGTCCATGGGGCACCTTCTTGATTGTTGAGTGATGTGGGAGGGCCCAGCCCACTGTGGGTGGTGCCATCCCTGGGCAGATGGGCCTATGTTGCATAAGAAAGCAGGCTGAGCAGGGGCCAGGGGAGCAAGCCAGTAAGTAGCACTCCTCCATGGCCTGTGCTCCAGCTCCTACCTCCAGGTTCCCGCCCTGAATTCCTACCTTGGGCTCTTAGATGGGCTGTGATCCGGGATATGTAAGCTAAATAAATCCTTTCCTCCCCAAGTTGGTAGTGATCAGAGTATTTTGTCACAGCAATGAAGAAACAAACTAGGATAGTCTCCCTGTAGCCCCAGCTGTCCTGGAACTCACTATGTAGACCAGGCTGGCCTTGAACTCACAGAGATCTGCTTGCCTCTGCCTCCCAAGTGCTGGGACTAAAGACTTGAGCCACCATGCCCAGGCTACAAAAAATTTAAAGCAAGATGTGGTAGCACACACCTTTAATCCCAGCACTTAAAAGGCAGAGACAGGTGGATCTCTGTGAGATCAAGGCCAGTCTAGTCTACATAGTGAGT
>NW_008330333.1:581911-584592 GCF_000622305.1 Nannospalax galili
GGGGGCTACAAGGAGACCCTGTCTGAAAAAAAACCAATAATAATAATAATAATAATAATAATAATAATAATAATAAAAATAAAATACAACAAAATGAAAATGTGCCCAGAGAGAGCTGCCCCACATCTTGGTATGAGACAGTTGTGCCTGATCTCCAGGCCTGGAGAGTCAGCTTGCAATGTTGCCCAGCCCAGCTACCCTCTGTCCTCAAGGGCACAGATATACTGAAAGGCTCCCCACCCCTGGAGCCTGCAAGAGCTTCCTGTGCATTCTCCCTGCCTGCAAACCATGTTCTCTGCATGTGCCCAGAGAGAGCTGCCCCACATCTTGGTATGAGACAGTTGTGCCTGATCTCCAGGCCTGGAGAGTCAGCTTGCAATGTTGCCCAGCCCAGCTACCCTCTGTCCTCAAGGGCACAGATATACTGAAAGGCTCCCCACCCCTGGAGCCTGCAAGAGCTTCCTGTGCATTCTCCCTGCCTGCAAACCATGTTCTCTGCTGCTACTGGGTCCCTTCTCATTAGGCTGAGCCAACTCTCTATAGGCCCTAATTCAAGTTTTTTTTTTTAATTTATTATTCTTATATTATGTGTATGAGTGTTTTTGCCTGAATGTGTGTAAGTGCACCCATGTTGTGCAATGCCCATGGCGATCAGAAAAAAGGCATTGGATCCTCTGGAACTAGAGTTATGGATAGTTGTTAGGCATCATGTGGGTGCTAGGAATCAAACCCAGATCTTCTGCAAGAGCAGTGTCAGTGCTCTTAACCACTAAGCAATCTCTCCAGCTCCCCTAATTCAAGTTGAGGTCCACTCAAGTGCCACCTCTTCCAGGAAGCCTTCTGAGCTTGTGCTATCTATCTTGGAAGCCTCCCTTGCTCCCCTGAGGGATTCCTTAGGGCATCTCATCTAACCTAGAGCTCAAGCCCAGGAGGTTTGTGAAGGCAGAGCTTGCCTCTGGGGACCTGGGCACTGAAAATTCGTGGGGTGACAGGGTGGCTGCGATGAGCCTGGCTCTTTGGGGTGGGCCTCTTATCAAGGATGGATGGCACAGCCAGGGCATCAGTCTATCCCCATCCTGGGCCCCAGGCCCCTGATACTGGTGAGAGTGGAGGTCTAAGGAACTGGGAGAGACCAGCAAGAGGCTTGTGGGGGCTGGCCACCCTGGGCTGAGGTGGGTATGTCACCCAGGGGTCCAGCCTCAAGTTGCAGTTGTTTGTGAGCCAAAGGCAGGCCACTGTCTCCACTTAGGCAGTGACCTCATTTGATCCACCCACAGGGAGCCACCACAGTGTCATGCCCAGTAGAAATGGATTCGCAACACTCTGATCTTTGCTGTTGGAGGCAAGAGAGGGAAACTGGCCATGAGGCTGAGAAAGGTAAGGGTTCCTATGGGGACACCCACTAGTGTCCTCTTACCCCTGGAGCCTTGGCTGAGACATGGTCTGGTGTGATCCAGCTTGGCCTGGGAAGGTGAAGTGAGGACAGGGAAGTGTGCTGGCTGCTGGGCTGGCCTGGCTGGCCCAGGAATGTAGGAGAGTTTCCTTGGTAGAGAGGAACCCGCCCTGCAGGGAGGGACCTGGCAGGTGGGGCCTCTGGCTAGAACCTGCTGACCTCTGCTCAGGATGGGCAGGACTCTGCTTATGCCTCTGCTGGTAGAATTTGGGACCCTTTAAGGCCTGCAACTCTTTGCCCCCCAACTCTCTGCTGGGCCTCAGCCAAACTCTGGAGGATTCCAGGCTCAGATGGCAACTCCAGTTCACACACATCCCAGCCCAGGGGCTTAGAGAACAGCAGGTCTGGGTTCAAATCTTATAGGTATGGAGGCTCTATTTTCTCATCTGCGGAATGGGAAGCGATCCCTCCAGGGGAGCCCCAAGCCCAGAGTCATGCACAGTCACTCAGTGAGCACCCCTGTGAAGATGGGGAGTAGCTCTGGCCAAGCCACTGCCTTAGGGTCCTCTGAGGGCCACAGCTGGCCACATTCCCCCTTCTACCTTCCCCATTTCAGCACCCCCACCCCAGGTGGGGTATCTAGATCCTTAGGATATGCCCTGGGAATCCCGTCATTTGGAAGAGAGGTTTGTGGTACAGGCCCAGGCAAGCCCAGGGAGTCAGGGGCTCAGTTGGAGCTCAAACCAGCACAAGAGGGGTCCCTCCAGAGAGGTGGCAGACTGAGCTTGTCCTTGGACTGTGACTCACCAGAACTCAGCAGCAGTGATGGCAGCAGCAGCAGCACAGGCATGGGGGGCTGCCTCATGATCTCAGGCTTGTCAATTGGTCAGCAGTGGCTGGAGCTCTCTGGCTAGCGCTACCAAGGTGCAGGCTCCATGAAGTGGGGTTTTATGCTGGAGGTGAGTGTCAGCTCGGCTATGCCACCCAACCTGTCCACCCTGCCTGCCCAGCTATTCTTTAGCAGGAAGGAGGTGCCCAGAACACCAACTCCATGACCTGGTCCTGAACCCCAGGGGCCAGACTCCTCACTCTGAACAACTCAGGATGCTGGTGCTAAGGTGCTGCTGACCCATATGAGCTGACCACAGAGACCCTGTCACTAACTGACCTCCTCAATTGACCACAGGCCCCACCTTGGCTGGAAGCATCCATTCCACCCAGGAGGCCCTCCATTTCTTTTCCTTCCTTCCTTCCTTCCTTCCTTCCTTCCTTCCTTCCTTCCTTCCTT
>NW_008330333.1:584667-667384 GCF_000622305.1 Nannospalax galili
CCTTCCGTTTATTGAGCACCTACTGTGTGTCTGGCTTCAGGGACCTAAGGTTGAAATTTATACTCTGATGGGAGGGTAGGCATTGAACAGCCAAGGTCAGGGTGTTTATGCAACAAAGAAAGGACCTCAATTGACCCCAGCCACCCCCACCGACGCTCCTGCTCACCCATCCGTAGACTAGCTCAGGGCGCAGGACCCTGTCGGGGGCTACACCTTCTGGGGCGCGGCAGAAGCTGTTCTGGGAAGGTGGCGTGGTGACAGCAGGGTGGCCGTCGGGTCCCTGCCCTGGGTGCGCCCGCTGGACTCGGGGATGTGTGGAAGTGGCCCGGGGAGGAAGTTATTTGGGGAGCAGGATTGACGTCATAACTGGACTTGGGGTTCAGGCAGCCACTCCTTCTGGGCCACCGGGTCAGGATGTCCCCCAGCAGACCCAGCCAGGCCCGGAGAGCGGCGCTGGACGGTGGGCTGCGCTCTGCCTCAGTTTCCCGGTCGGTGGAAGGGCCTGCAGCTCCAGGTCTTGGCGTGCTCGGGGACGGCGGGTGGGGGCAGCGCGGGGTCCCCGGAGCGCTCTGTACCCATCCCCGTGTTCCCCCAACCTCGCGCTGGCCGCTCAGTGCTGCCCTCTGGTGGCCGCCGCTCGCGCGTCCCCGGCTGCGCCAGCTTGCCCGTGCCAGGGGTGTCTCGGCTTCCCTCGCCTTTGCCTCCCTTGGCTCGAGAGGCGCGGCACCAGCACCCAGGGCCTCCCCCGGAGCTACTGGCTTCTCTACGGCCCCTGCACGGCGCGGTCCCCACAGTGGGGTGATGATCCATCATTGGCTCCTCTGGTGGTGGGGAAAGAGGGAGGTGGAAAGAGGGAGGACTCTGGACTCATTCATTCCTTTGTTTATTCATTGGATCATTAGTTCAGGCAAGTATGTGGAGGATGGGGAGCACATTGGTGCCCAGTAATTTTAGAAATAGGGAGGGTACCCTGCAGCGTGGAGGAATCTGAATCAGCGACGCTTGAGAAAAACGGTCATTAAGCGGTGGAAAGTCTGTCTCTGTCTCTCTCTTGGTCTTTTTGAGACAGGGTCTCTCTGTAGCCCCAGCTGGCCTGGAACTCCCTATGTATACCAGGCTGGCCTCGAACCCACATTGTTCTGCCAGCCTCTGCACGCCCCCCCCCCCGTGCTGGGACTGAGTTGCTAAGGCCATGTTCCTGTCCCCTTTCTCCGCGTTCCTTGTCTCTCCTATTCTAAAAGCAGTACCTCTGTGAATAACTCAGCCTTCAAGTCAGGGGAGCAACAGAAGTGAGGATGTGGGTCCAGAGAAAGCTAGACTCTCGGGAGGCCATGCTCGTTGCTCCCATGAACAGAGAGCCAGCCCCTGGCTGCACCTGCTACACCAGAGACTAAGAACAGACAGCAGGGTGGGGCAGCCAGCAATAGCTGAAAGCTAGGCACTTCCACAGACTGACCATCGTCCCATTGAAATGAAGGATTCCAATAAAATCCTAACATTTGGAGATCTCTAGAACATTTTTTTCCTTTTCTTTAAAAATTTTTTATTACAAGTATCGTGTATGTGTACGTGTGTGTGTGTGTGTGTGTGTGTGTGTGTGTGTGTATGAGTGAGTGTGTGTGTATGTGGAGGACAGAGAACAACTTGCAAGAGTCAGTTCTCTCCTTCCACCATGTGAGTCCCAGGGATGAAACTCAGGTTGTCAGGTTTGGTGGCAATCACCTTTATCCATTCTTCGGTCCTCTGGAGTATTTTCTAAGGCTAGAAGTTACTGTAGCTATCACAAAAGAAAAGAGCCATGATTGACAAGATAAAAACACAAACAACATTGGTTACAGATAGAAAAGGAAACAATAGGAAAAATAAATTATAGGAAATATGACCAGATAATGACACCATTATTGCCCAAAGTGCTCAAAGAAATTGGTCAGAAAAACACTGACTCCTAAAGGTGAAATGGGTGAAGGACAGTTTCCACTGAAGAGGAAACTAATTTGGCTAATAGACTTGCTGGGAAATGCTCAGCCTCACTAATTAAATGAATGCAAATCCCAGCTGTGCTAGGAGATGCTGGTTGTCCCTTGCCAGGTTGGCGCAGCCTGGAGGAATGCTATTAGGCAAGACCACAGGGAAGTGGGTCAGTCAGTGGGCATGGAACTGGCCCTTTTGCCAGCATGTGCTCAGTGACTTTTTTTTTTTTTTTCTTGAGACAGTCTTTCTCTGTAGCTTAAGCTAACCTTGAGATGCTATAAACCAGCCAGGGGTGGTGACACCTGCCTATAATCCCAAGGATCAGGAGGCTGAGACAGGAGGATAGAAAAGTTCAAGGTTATCCTGGGCTACTTAGTGAGACCCTCCCTGATTCAAGCACAACAAATCTAAACAAAAAAATCTGTTGGGCAATGATAAATATAACCTCTGAATTAGATTTATAAAAATGACATTTTGGCCAGGCATGGTGGTGCATGCCTTTTATCCCAGCACTTGGAAGGCAGAGGCAGGCAGAGCTCTGTGAGTTCAAGACCAGCCTGGTCTACACAGTAATTTCCAGGTCAGCCAGGGCTGCATAGTGAGACCCTGTCTCAAAAAACAAAACAAAACAAAACAAAACAAAAACCCACAAAACGATATTTTCATGAAGATCAAGTAAATACCTCAGTAAGATTGAGGTCAGCCTAGTCTACATAGTGAGTTCCAGGCCAGCTATAGCTACAGGAAGACCCTGTCTCAAAAAGGTACCCCCCCAAAAAAGACAAAAGTAAACAAAACAAAACCAGAAAACAAAAACAACCAAAAAAGGAAAACAAAGATCTATAGTAAGTTTAACTAGAAGTTTTTTTAGATTTTATTTTTTTTATTTATTTTTGTATTTTTGAGACAGGGTCTCCCTGTAGCCCCAGCTGTCCTGGAACTCACTATGTAGACTGGGCTGGCCTCGGACTCACAGAGATCCACTTGCCTCTGCCTCCCAAGTGCTGGGATAAAATGTGTATGCCACCACACCTGGCCTAGATTTATTTTATTTTTATGTCTACGTGAATTTATGCCACATGTGTGCAGGTGCTCAAGGAGGTCAGAAGAGGATTTTGGATCCCCTGGAATTGGAGTTACAGGCAGTTACACCTGATGTAGGTGCTGGGAACTGAACTTGAGTCCTCTGGAAGAGTAGCAAGGGCTCTTAACCACTGAGCCATCACCCCAGCCACTATAAAAAAGCTTTATTTCCTTCCTTCCTTTTCCCCTCCCTCCTTTCTTCCCTCCCTCCCTCCCTCCCTCCCTTATTTCTTTCCTTTTCCTCTTCCTTCTCCAGACCGTCTTTGAAACAGGTCTTAGTACATAGCCCTGGCTGGTATTCACTATGTAGTGTCAAGGCTGACCTCAAAGTCACTGCAATCCTCCTGCTTGAGCCTCCTAAATACTGGGATTACAGATGTGCATTGCCATACCTGGTTAAAAAGTTATAAATTTTAGCTAAGCATGGTGGTGTATGCCTTTAATCCCAGCACTCAGGAGGCAGAGGCAGGCAGATCTCTGTGAGTTCAAAGCCAGCCTGGTCTACGTAACAAGTTCCAGGCCAGCTGGGGCTACAGGAAGACCCTGTCTCCCCACCCTATACACACACAAAAATAGTATTGCAAATCCTTTATCACCTTACATGTTAATAAGGATCGCACCCAGAAGGAAAGGCTGTGTCCAGTGGTTCTGAAGTCATGTAGCTCTCTTTCAAGAGCAGGTGACAGGAAGCCAACCTAGACTCAGGGACTTCCTGTGTTGCTCCAGTTAAAGAGTTTCAGGGAGCTGGAGAGATGGCTCAGCGGTTAAGAGCACTGACTGCTCTTGCAGAGAACCCAGGTTTGATTCCCAGCACCCACATGGCAGCTATGAACCGTCCTTAACTCCAGTTCCTGGGGAATCTGACACCCTCTTCTGAGCTCCGTGGCATTGCGCAACACGGGTGGACTCACATACATGCAGTCAATACACTCATACACATAAAATAAAAATAATAAAAAAATTTTTAAATAGAGCTGCAGGGTACACTGGCACTGACCACCTCTCCTTCCCCAGATTTGCTACCTGTCTCTGGAGTGTCTGCAAGCTCTGTACTCTGAGATGGCTCCCTGACCCAGGACCAGGACTGTGGCTGCCAGCTGGTGTCTCCTCCTTGAGGAATTCCAGTTAGAAGACCAAAGCTCCTCACCCTGTTGGTACAGACAAGTCCAGGGCAAGACATTATTGGCTCAGCTTCACTTCTGCCTTGTGATTGGCCCACATGGCCACAGGACAGGATTTTATTTTTTAATTTTTTATGTGTATGAGTGTATTGCCTGGATGTATGTGAGTGTACCCAAGTTGTGCAATGCTGAGGAGGTCAGAAGAGGGCTTCAGATTCCCATGGAACTGGAGTTAAGGATAGTTCGTAGCTGCCATGTGGGTGCTGGGAATTGAACCCGGGTCCTCTGCAAGAGCAGTCAGTGCTCTTAACCACTGAGCCATCTTTCCAGCCCCAGGACAGGATTTTTTTAGTGAAAGAGATTGAAGGATATTGGGGAGTGAGAAGCAATGACGTACTTTCGCAGGCTCCTGTGAAGGTGGAAGCAGAGGTTGCCTCATGCATAAAAGTCCCCCAAAACTTTACTCCCACCCTACACAGTACTTTCGGAAGCCTTTGAAGAAAGATAGTGTCCAAGCAAATGAATGAACCAAGTAAGTGGAAGAGGTACGCTATAGAAAACAGATGGAAGGCTGGAGAAATGACTCAGTAGTTAAGAGTACTGACTGTTCTTTCTGAGGACCCAAGTTTGGTTCTCAGCACCAACATGGTGGGTAACAACCATCTGTAACTCCAGGGAATTCAACACCCCTTTAAAAAAAAAGTTTATTTCTGCTGGGTGTGGTGGTGCACGCCTTTAATTCCAGCACTCGGAAGGCAGAGACAGGTGGATCTCTATGAGTTCAAGGTCAGCCTGGCCTACATAGTGAGTTCCAGGACAGCTGTGGCTACAGGGAGACCCTATCTCAAAAAGACCAAAAAAAAAAAAAGCTTATTTCTATGTATGAGTGGTTTGCCTACATGTATGTAAGTGGACCACATGTGTGCAGTGCCCACAGAGATCAGAAGAGGGCGTTCAATCCTCTGAAAATGAAGTTACACTTTGTTGAGGAGTTACAGTTTGTTCTTAGCCACCATGTAGATACTGGTAACTGAACCCAGGTCCTCTTCAAGGACAGCCAGTGCTCTTAACCTCTGAACCATCTCTCCACTCCCACCAATGCCCTCCTCTGGCCCCCCTTGGGTTTGCATGCACAAGTGCACTTACATACATGCAAGCAAAACACACATACACATTAAATAAATAAATAAATAATTTTAAAGAAAAAGAAAGCAGATTGAATGAACAGAAGAACAGAGGTGTTTCCACCATAATGGCAAAGAGATTCCAGGGTAACAGCATGCTGGATTTGAGGGCAATCGGTCATCACCGGAACAGCGATTCAGGAGCCTGACATGCTGGGACTGGCATTGTCATGCTCCCTGACATCACACTGACCTTTAATTTTTGAGATAGGGTCTCCCTGTAGCCCCAGCTGGCCTGGAACTCACTAGGTAGATCAGGCTGGCCTTGAACTCACAGTGATCCACCTGCTTCTGCCTCCCAAGTGCTGGGACTAAAGGCGTGCACCACCACGCCTGGCCTTATTTTTGAGTCAGAGAGTCTCGATGAACTTGGAGCTTATGGATTCAGCTAGGCTGGCTGGCGAGTGAGCTCCCGAATTCCCCTATTTCTGCTCCACTTAGCCCCCAGCACTGAGGTTCCACATGTATGCCATGGTGCCCTGTAGGAGGAAGTACGGCCTGAACAACCAGCGCATGCACGTACTGCAAACGCATCGAAAATATCCAACTGAGGCAAACCTGTGTTATGCCAAAAGACATAGAGATGGCTGATACAGAGAGCCAATGAGGAACAGACACGACGTATCAATGGACCAATGGGACACCGGGAAGGGGGATATAAGGGAGCCCCATAACTGCAATAAATGAGTCTACAGCTGCTTGCACTGCCTGCTTCTCACCTGACTCCCAGAGTCTGTGTCATGACTCCGCGCCAACTCTACCCCCACCCGGAGGGCCCCAGGACACCCACAACATCTGGCACCCAATGTGGGTTCCCCATGCTGGCATGGGCATTGACCTTCCTTGGGTTCTGTCCATCATTGTGGCAACCACTTTTCTGGATCGGCGGTGCATCGGCCGCTCTAGAGATCAGCCTTAGTTTCGCTTTCTCCACCCGTGACCCACCTGGGCACCTCACCCCCACTTTCTTCCGTGTTGAGAGACGCCCCTTGCCTGAAGTTTCGGTAAGTTGGTCCTTATGTGTTACATGTGCCTTCGGTTCTCCCGTGGGTGAGCATGAGAACCCCCTCCTTCCCTTTTCCCTCATCCTGTCTGTCGATTAGGGAGATACACATTTTGCTTTTGGTTCACCCAGTGCCTCCACATAAAGGCTGACCCCGTAGGAGGCAGAACCCAGGAGCAGCCCCCGACCACCGCTCCCCATCTGGAGACACTATGTGGGCATACGTGGCCTAATGAACCACGGAAGTCCACCACTAAGCACAAGACATCTGGGTCTGACACATTCTCTTTGTCTTAGAATTAACATGGGTACTCTGCCCCCCAGCTGTAGAGAACCCCAAATCAGGGCATTAAAATCCCTCATCATCTGAGGTCTTAAAGTTAAAACCAATGACCTAGATGCTTTCTGGAACGAGGCTGCCATCCTCTCACCATGGGTCACCCCCCAAGAACATGTGGGACCCTGACCGGTGGATGCCTGTTCTTTTCCTTGCTAGGAAGTGCAAGGAGTCTCCTCAGGTGTCATCCCACCTGCCTCATTTGTCCCCATTCTCCTGGCCATCATAGCTAGCCTAATTCCTTTGGTCCTACTCATCCTTGTCAAGTGTCTCTTTCAGCATGCCCGACGGCAAAAAAACGCATCAACAGAGCCACACTCCAGGTCCTCTTGGCACTTCAACACACAGGCCACAATCCTCCCGGCAAGGTCCTACAGGCCTGGCTCATGGGGAAATCCATGAGGCCTCTGTATAATTGCCTTCCCCAATCACCCTGGTGGGCTCATACCCAGGGAGGTTGCCCTTTGAGGGCTGGTAGTCAATGACAGGTAAGAGCTTCCTAACCAAGCCAACCTAAGACAGGCACGGTCCATAATACTGCGGACCCCCTGAGGTGGGGCCAACAATGCCAAAGTGAAGAATCTTGGCTCCCACTAGAGCTTCACAAAAAGAAAAAGGGTGGATATATAGGAGGAAGTGCGGCCTGAACAACCAGCACATGCATGCTGCAAATGCACCAAAAACATCTAGGTGAGGCAAACCTGTGTTCTGCCAAAAGAGAGAGATGGCTGACATGAAAATGGCCTGATACAGAGAGCCAATGAGGAACAGACACGACCTATCAATGGACCAATGGCACACCAGGAGGGAGGATATAAGGGAGCCCCATATCCGCAATAAACAAGTCTGCAGCTGCTCCCACTGCCTGCTTCTCACCTGACTCCCTGACTCCGCACCAGATTCTACCCTGCCCGGAGGGCCCCAGGACACCCGCAACTGTGCCCAGCTTTTATGTGGGTGCTAGAGATCTGAATTCACATTCTCATGTTTGTGTAACAGGCACTCTACTGCCTGAGCCATCTTCTCCCTGCATATCTATCTATCTGTCTATCTATCTATCTATCTATCTATCTATCTATCATCTATCTATCAATCAATCATCTGTTTATCTATCTATCTATCTATCTATCTATCTATCTATCTATCATCTATCAACTATCAATCATCTATCTTTTGAGACAGGGTCTCCCTGTAGTCCCAACTGGTCTGGAACTTGCTATGTGGATCAGGCTGGTCTTAAACTCAGAGAACTGCTTGCCTCTGCTGGGATCAAAGGCGTTTGCCATCACACCAGGCTTCCTTTAAAATATTTTTAGTGTTCTTTAGATGGGTCCTTACCCCAGTCCTCACCCAGTCTCCTCTGCTAGAGCTGCTCAGAGTTCAGGCCAGCCCAGAGGAGGAGGGTACCAGCTCTGCCTGAAGGTCACCCATGATATTGAGGCTGGAAACAGAGACAGATGTAGTCTCAATTTTTCTCTCTCCCCAGAATCATGCTTAATGTTTCCCTCAGTCCTGGCTACCATGAACTTCAGCCCATGTTGGTTCAGAGTCCTTAGGTGACAGCTCCCCTCCCTTCCTTTCACAGTCACATAAAAACTAATCCTTCCATATAACTCCTATTCCTGGATCACTCATGGGGCTGCTACTTTGCTGTCCAAACCCTGACAATCAGATGTGCACAGAAATGTCTTATGCTGATATAATTTTAAGTTGGCATGTGTGTTGTATGTGGTACTTGCAAATGAATGTGCCCATGCATGCACGAGGAGCCAGAGGAGGAAGTTGGGAGTCTTATCTATTGCTCTCCACTTTACTGCCTTGAGACATGGTCTCTCACTGAACTGGAAGCACTCTGTTTAGACTACCTGGCTGGTCATTGAGCTCCTGGGATCTGCCTATTTGTTCTCCAAAGCTGGGTTTACAGGCACATGCCTGTGGGTACTGGGGACTTGAACTTGGTTAATCATGCTAGCATAGCAAACACTCTCAGCCACTGAGCCATCTCTCCAGCCCTTGCCCTGGCATTTTTGACTGCCTGGTGGGTTAAAGTTTTTGTTAAAGGAGGCAGAAGCAACACACTCAACCTCTGTGTAGTCACAGGTACATAGCAGCTTTTCACACAGGCTCAGGGGGCAAGGGCAAGAGCAAAGGAGCAGCCATGCGATATCGTGGTATGGCACATAAAAGCCACCATGGCCACCTGGTCACCCCACAACCATTTCCCTTCTGTTTCCTCTTCCGGGCCACCTATCTGGCATCTAGCTGTTCCTCCTGCTGGAAAGGAGCTCTCTGCCCATTATATTTTCAGCCTTCTCAGGATTAACTCATGCTTGCCTGTCTAGACTCAGCTGGCTAATTCCTGAGCTGGTGCAGGGTCTTTCCTATGGGCTCCCCTGGGGTCCACCTGTAGTTGTTTCCTGACAGGTTACAAGTCAATCACACTGTGCAGCCATTGTGTTTCTACTTTTCCCTCTAGATGGACAAAGAGCCTTGATGGCAGACCTCACATGTCCAAGCATTTAATCTGCAACGAACATTTTCCATGTTAACATTTAGGCAACATTTGTTGGACTGAACTGGTGTCTTCATTCTGAGTCAGCACTTCTCCATTTGTTAAATGAGTTCTTGCATACACTGCTCTGACATTACCAGATAAAGAATAGGATGCCCAGGTAAGCTCAAGTTTCAGATGATATGTCTGAAACTGTATTCATTTCGGTATATTTAGACTTTAAAATATATTTTATTTTTATGTGTATGAGTGTAAAGCCTGCATATGTCTAAGTGCACCTGTGTCGTGCAATGCCTGCAGAGGTCAGAAGAGGTCATTGGAGCCCCTGGAACTGGAGTTGCAGATGGTTGTTAGCTGCCATACGAGTGCTGGGAATTGAACCCAGGTCCTTTGCAAGAGCAGTCAGTGCTCTTAATGGCTGAGCCATCTCTCCAGTCCTGATATATTTATACTTACAGAGTCTCCTGCTTCCCTGAAACTCCAAGTTACTACTAGGCTTCCTATGTTTCTATCTGCTAGCTGGACAAGCCCAGCCTTTCTTTAGCACTTAAGTGTTTGACTTAGATAAGCTTTCTGCAGACACCCTTGTTGGCTGCAGTTTTCAGGAAAGCGGAAGCTGATTTTTCTTCCATCTCATCTGACCTTGAAAAAAAAATCAACCAGATATTTTTCTTTGCCTGAGGGTACAGTACAAAGACTTCCCAAACCTTCTCCAGTGGTCCCCACAGCAGCTCCAGACATGCTGGTGGCATCTCAGCAGCAGGAATGAAATGAAGGAGAGGGTAACAAGAGAGGTAAAAGCAGACTGGAGGCACAGTGTCCTTACGGTGATTTTGTCCTTCCTCTCCACTCCCTTCTCTGAGAATGACAGCATAGCACAGCCACTGAATGTCACAATTTCTCACTAACTGGCCCCTGGTATCTTGTGCAGGACCCATTCATGGCTCAGAGGGCCAGATCTGGTTCACTGAACTTCTCTAGGAGTTCAACTGTGAATACAGTTGTTCCTGGATTCTGTGATATGGATAAAGAACATGCCTCCTGCCAACAAGTGAGCCTCACTACAACACATGATGAACACAATCTGATCCTGTCACCCACTCCTCGCTCTTTTCCTCTGTTGAATCTAAGTGTTTAGTCCTGCTCATGGGTCTCCCTAGCCTCACCTTGCACCTCAATCACACCGTCTTCACTTTCTGTTTACAAGTTTTCAACATTTCAAAAACAGTTTTCTCTTTCCTTTGGCTTAGAATATTCATGTCCCCCAGGATTACCTTTGTTTTTTAAATGCAATTTCCAAAGTTGTAGGTTTATCTCATTCTTGTTTTGAGATAGAATCTCATTCTGTAGCTCAGGTTGGCTTGGAGCTATTAGCTCAGACTGGCTTCAAACTCCAGGCAATGGTCCTGTTTCAGTCTCCCAAGTGCTTGGGATTACCAGCATGAAGCCACCTTGCCTGGCTTCTAATTCGATTTTTTGTTTTATGAGAGGGTTTCCCTGTAGCTCCAAGCTGGGCCTGGAATTTGCTACGTGGACCAGGCTGGGCCCTATCTCTCATAGATCCATCTGCCTCTGCCTCCTGAGTGCTGGAATTAAAGGTGTGCACCACCACACCCAGCTTCTTAATTAAAAATTTTTTTTATAATTAAAAAATTTATACATGGGACTAGAGATCAATCTCAGAGGTTAACAGCATTGGCTGCTCGGGCAGAGAACCTGGGTTCGGTTCCCAGCACCCACATGGTGGCTAACAACTGTCTACATCTCCAGTTCTAGGGGATCTGACGCCCTATTCTGACCCCCGCGGGCATTGCACGACACGGGTGCACTTACGTACATGCAAGCAAAAAACTCATGCTCAAAATAAAATAAAAAATTAAAAGTGTGTGTGTTCGTGGTTTCGGGAATGACGCCCTAGACCTCCTGCATGCAAGGCACGTGCTCCGCTGCTATTGAGGACCTCCCAAGCCCTTCAAAGGGATGGTTGTTTCCTTTTCGGCTAAGGATAGAACTCAGGTCTCCTAAAATATTTTTTACCATCTATTTTACAAAAGTCACGAGAGTTTAACCGTCAGCTCAGGAGTTTCAGTGTAAGCCTCTACACCCAGAGCGGGACTCAGCAGGGGCAGCCAGGCCAGCTCGCCTGCCGAGCCGGCCACTAGAGGCCGACAGACAACAGCGATTAGCAGCCGGAACCCCGCGCGAACCCAGTGGCTCGGCCGCTGCGCCTCTCGAGCACTCGCAAGCAAAGGCGACTCCTTCCTCTGGTCCTGGCGGCGTCAAGAGGCTGCGTGCTACACGGACTCCAGCTTCGTCCGGTACATACGGTTCTTTACAAGCTTTAGCAAAGCAGTACCAGATTTCGCGCAACCGCGGCCGCCATAACTGTTACCCGGCAGCCTCTGCGACTGGAAAGCAGCTGACCCGCCTTCTCGGTATCTAGAGAGTCAGGGGCTGTACTTCCGGCTATCCGGGAGACCTGAACGCATCCCGTCCTTAATTAGGTGGGGTTCATTAACCACCTGTCTCTTGGTCTGTGTGTACACCCCCCTGCCCCCGCCCTGCTCTGAGTCCAGCTGGGTTAGCGACGAGGCACTGGGGAGAAGCACTTCCCCTGAGTCACCCTGCGGAGCAGCGCCTGGGTGCAACAGCAGGGTTAGAGTTTGGATCAGGACCGTGTTCTCTTTTTGGAGATCCCACCTTTGCATGGCCTTGGTCAGAGCGTTTAACTTGCTGGGCCAAAGTGTCTTCAGCACACATTCCTGCCTCTCCGACATCCAGGTTGTCAGGCTCTTTATCCTTGTTAGATACCGGCTCCCTGAAAAGCTCCACCGAACAACCAATTGATAAGAAAGTAGAATTTGGGGAACTTGCTGCTCTTGCAGAGGAGCAGGGTTCGGTTCCCAACACCCACATGGTAGTTCACAACCCTTTAGAACCACAGTTCCAGGGGATCCAGAGTCCTCTTCTGGCTTGGGCCGTGGTGTACATATATACATGCAGGCAAAACACAAAGTTTGTTATTCAGCAGATTAAGGGACAGCTCTATCTTGGAAGAATCTTAGAAGAGATGGAGAGGACAAAGTTGGGATACTGAGGTTTTGGAGTCTGCTTCAAGGCAGGCCCTTTATTGCAAGACATAGGGTTTGGCTAGGATCATGTTAGAATAGGATTAAATAACTCTAATAGTTTAGAATTGTTGGTACTTTAGTTTTAGTGAGTAATGGTGAGAGGGCTTCAGAGTCTTAGA
The DNA here is from genome assembly GCF_000622305.1 of Nannospalax galili. NCBI lineage: Eukaryota > Metazoa > Chordata > Mammalia > Rodentia > Spalacidae > Nannospalax > Nannospalax galili. The sequence continues at coordinate 597,129 of NW_008330333.1, forward strand.
TAAGTGTTATGACTTTAGGTGTGTTTTCTTTTTAATTAATTTTAAAGTTTATGTGTATGAGTGTTTTACTTGCATGTATGTAAGTGCATCCATGTATTGACCAAAGAGGGTAGAAGAGCACATCAGATCCCCTGGAACTGGAATTGCAGGCGGTTGTAGCTGTCATGTGGGTGCTAAGAAAATGAACCTGGGTCCTCTGCAAGAGCAGCCAGTGCTCTTAACCGATGAGCCCGTTAGCTATCTCTTCAGCCCCAAGGTGGGTTATTTTGTACTCAACAATCAGGTTATTTGCAACTTTTGCCTTCTAGGATAGGTGCTTTCTAGAATAGGAAAGTCACAATGTGTTCACATATCCCTTTACCTACTGTGAGTTGAATTCTTTATAGTTTATTTTTGAAACAGTCTCATGTAGCCCATGCTAGCCTCAAATGCCTTATGTAGCCCATCTGACCTTAAATTCCTCACCCTCCTTCTTCCACCTCCCTACTCCAGAGATTACAGACACATGCCACCTCTCACAACTATTTTATTTACTTATTGCAATTACAGGTTGTGAGTTTGGAATGAGCTTCTCTGATATTTGTACTAAGGGACATTCTGTTGTGGTTACTTCTACATAATGTGGGATTGTATTGTAGAGGGAGAGGGTATGTGGGCATGCAACGAGAAGGCCATGGTTTTAGCATGTTGTGGTCTTTTGATTATGAGAGCAAAGAAGGGTTGAGAGAAGTCTGAGACCTGCAAACTTACTCCTTGTCAAAGAAATGAGTAAGTGGTCATTAAATGCCTTCCAAACATAACTGTCCACTTGTCAACTGCAACACAAGGTATACAGTTAGAAGTCCATTGCTTTCCTTTGTAAAGGGAACATCTGATGCCACTTGGTGGGCACTTCAAAGCTAAAAATGCTACAGGTTTTTCAAGATGGTAAAATGACCCTGTAGCATTTGAGTACTGGCCTTCCTACTTCCCAGTCTTATGAACTGGGGCCAGGTCCTCCTCTCCTGTCTCATGCCCTCCTGTGTAGAAGTGGGAAGGCAGTATTTTGTGCAGAGTGAAGTGAGGGGACCATGCTGAGTGTACCAGCCAGCAAGGTTGTTTGGAACAAAGCTCCAGAAGATTCTGAGGACAGCTTCGGCCCTGCAAACTGCAATTCTGGGATAACATACCTCATGAGAGACCATGGGTCCCTAAGAGGCAACTTTGGAAAGACTTGGAGTTACTCAGGTTGGGAAGAAGCAAGAGAAATCACCACGCCCAGCCTTGTTTATTTTTGAGACAGGGTCTCACTATGTAGCCCTGGCTGGCCTGGAACTGGCTATGTAGACCAGACTGTTCTCAAACTCACAGAGATCCAATGGCCTCTATTCCAGGAGTACTGGGATTAAAGGCATGTGCCACCACACCTAGCTGCAGTAATCTTTTTTTTTTTTTCTGGAAAGGCTATTTGATGCCTATAGGCAAAGTAATCTTTTATTTAATAGATTTGGGGAAAGGCTAGTGGAGGGACTAGGGCAGCTGAGCACCAAGGGACACTTTGAGGCTCTGGGACAGAGTTCTTGACCAACCCATAGTTGGCATTCAGTTTGGTTCTTTCAGAGCAACAGCTGAAAGTTGTCTGTGCTTTTGGGACTTGGGGCAACACAGGAATAGGGCAAGTGCAGGTTGTCAGCAGAGCAGGCATGGATGAGGGGCTGAGTCTGATCAGGGAAGACCTGTCTGGGCACTCCCGGGCACTGGTGTTTGAGAGCTGTGTTCTAGCAGTGGAACAGTTCCAGAAACTCCTGAATATTTAAGTGCCCCTTGTGGGACTTTACAAATTTTCAGATCCTCCCTTTTAGAGTTGGTGAAATCCTACTCCTTCTTATTCCTAAATGAGGCACTTCCTGTTTCCTCTATCCTCAAATCACTGCTCACCCCTTTTACCAGAGGCTTTGTGCCACCAAAAGACTACTTCTACTTGCCTAGAGGACAAGAAAGAATTTTGCATTTTCAAACCCCATCAGGATATGATGGAAAATATTTGCATTCTATTTTTCTGTGGTAAAGAAAGGAAAGAGATATGGGGACACACATCTGTAATCCCTGCACTTGTGAGGTAGAGACAGGAATCCTAAGCTCAAGGTCAGCCTGGGTCACACAGTGATGTCCTGTCAAAAGAGGAAAGAAAGGAAGAAGTATGTGTGTGTGAGTGTGTGTGTAAGGGAGAGAGAGAGAGAGAGAGAAATCATTCTTTCCTGAGTATGATCTGATAAAATACATTATTGACAGCTGAAAATAAGTTCATAACCTTTTACTTAGTTTTTTCCCTTCTAGGAATCTAACTTGAGGAAGTAATTAGAGAAGCTTTCAAAGATTTTTGAACAGGTTTTATTGAGACATTATGTGCTAAAGTTGTAAGGACTGACTATCCAGTTTCAGAGGGCACAAGCTTAAATAAATGTTGATGCATTTTACAATGGAATATTATATAGAAATTAATAACCAGGTTATGAATAGCTTACTGACATGGGAAGATGCCAGAATATATTAAAATTTAAAAGCTAATTAGTGTAGCAGTATGAGTCCAATAACACAGAAAAGAAAAATATTTGGTCTAGAGCTTGTTTCATTAAGTAAAATTTTATAGACTACTTTTTAAAGATTTTATTTTTATTTATGCATATGTGTCTGTGTATGTATGCAAAATATATGCAGGTGCCCACAGAGGCCAGAAGAGAGTATCAGATCATGTGAACCTGTTGTTGCAGGTGGTTGTGAGCTGCCCAATGTGAATGCTGAGAACCGAACTCTCATCCTCTGGAAGAGCAGCAGGCACTCTTAACTGTTGAGCCATCTCTTCAGCCTATAGCTGTTTTTAAAAACTGGTTAATCAAAACTGGGTGTGGTGGCACACACCTGTAGTCCCAGCACTTAGGAGGCAGAGGCAGGTGGATCTCTATGAGTTCAAGGCCAGTCTGGTCTACATAGTTCCAAGCCAGCTTGGGGCTACAGGGAGACCCTATCTCTAAATGACTAAAAAAAAAATTGGTTAATCAGATGATTTTTTTAAAAATTTGGGAGGCATTTCATGAGAAGCACTGGGGACATGAAAAAAATTTATTCAAAGTGTAGGTTTTTTTTTTGTTTTGTTTTGATTTTTTTGAGACAGGGTCCCTCTGTAGCCCCAGCTGGCCTGAAACTCATTATGTAGACCAGGCTGGCCTTGAACTCACAGAGATCTGCCTGCATCTGCCTCCCAAGTTAAAGTGTAGTTTTTAAAGAGTAAAAGTATGATCTTCAAATAAATGTAAAACAAAAATATGTGAAGTAATTTGAGTCATTGATGAATGTGAAAACTAGTAAGATGGGCTAGAGAGATGGTTTAGCAGTTAAGAGCACTGACTGGTTTTCCAGAGGACCCAGGTTTGGTTCTCAGTGCCTACAGGGTGGCTCACAACCGTCCTTAACTCCAGTTCCAGGGGATCTGATACTCTCTCTGGCCTCAGCACAATATGGGTGCACTTACATACATGCATGCAAAACACTCATACGCATAAAATAAAAATAAGTAAATAATTTAAAAAAGAGAATCTGGAGAAAGGGCATCCGTATGAGATATCAGGAAAGCTGAAAAACTGTCAATAGAAGCTGGGTGTGGTTGCACATGTCTGTAGTCCCAGCACTCAGGAGGCAGAGGCAGGAGGATCTCTGTGAGTTCAAGGCCAGCCTGGTCTACATAGTGAGTTCCAGGCTAGTTGGCGCTACAGGGAAACCCTGTTTCAAAAAGACCAAAAAAGAAATTGTCAATAGATGCAAAAATAGTTGGTATGAGGGCTGGAGAGATATTCAGCAGTTGAGAGTGCTTGCTGCTCTTCCAGGGAACCCGAGTTCAGTTCCTAGGACCTATTTCAGGCTGCTCACAACTGCCTGTAACTCCAGCTCCAGGGGATCCAACACCCCCTTCTGGCCTCCCCAAGCACCTATACACATTGGATATATACACAAAGACACACACACACACACACACACACACACACACACACACACACAAAATAATAATTCACACATAAAAAGTAAAAATAACTCTTTAAAAAATGGTTGGTATTGGGGCTGGAGAGATGGCTCAGCGGTTAAGAGCACTGACTGCTCTTGCAGAGGACCCAGGTTCGATTCCCAGCACCCACATGGCAGCTAGGAACTGTTCTTAACTCCAGTTCCAGGGGAATCCAAAACCCTCTTCTGACCTCGGCGGCATTGCACGACATGGGTGCACTCACATACATGCAGGCAATACACTCAGACACATAAAATAAAAATAATAAAATATTTAAAAAAATCACATTTCCTGGGCATGGTGACACCTTTAATCCCAGCACTTGGGAGGAAGAACAAAACAAAAAATATTACATTTAGTATTACATTTATTTATTCATTCGTGTGTGTGTGTGTGTGTGCGCGCGCGCGCGCGCGCGTGTGCACACATCAGGACAACTTGAAGGAGTTGATTCTTTCCACCATATGGGTTCTAGGGATTGAACCCGGGTTGTCAGGCTTGGTGGCAGACACCTTTAGCCACTAAGCCATCTTGCTGGCCCTACTGTATATTCTGTGAAGCTTATCGAAGCGCTGTCTGGAGAACGGCCTGGAATGGGAACTTGTTGGAGCCTCTAGAATTACCTTTGGGGCCTGTGCCCATGAAGAAAAGTACCTGGATTCACCAGCTCTTCTCAGCCTGCAACACCATGTGATGTGGAGGAAGCATGTAGGTGGGGAGGAAGAGATGAATCAAGGATGACTTCCCAGCCTATGTCTTGAGCAACTGGGGAATCGTGGTGCCAGTTTCTGAGCTGGGGAAACCTGAGAGAGTATCTGATTTGAAGGGCTGTCTTTGAAAAACCTGTTCGAAGTCCAGGACCCCGGTGGCAGACTACGGTTTGAGGGAATACCTGTGGGAGAGGGAGTGGGGGCTGTGCACCCCCTGAGCACAAGGGTGATCCATTTGCCACTGCTGACTGGCTCTCCTCAAACACCTGCATGTCCCCACCCCAGCTGTCAGCCTCTTGGCTGCAGAAACAGCCACATTGACTGGGCCCAAGTTGCTCATCAGCAGCAATTAGTAGAGCTACTCATTTCCCTGGAGGGAAGATGGGGAGGAGGAACAGGTTGGGAAGTGGCTCACACCCTGTGGGGGTGGCCCAAGCTGGTTTCTCTGTGTTTCCTCTGAGGCATGATGTGGCTGCCCAGGTTATGCTGGCAGGTGGGGGGTGGCAGCTAGGCCATGCTTAGAAGTACCCCCCAAGACAGGAGCCTGAAGTTCTCAGCTGTGTGCACAGCTCACCTTAGAACTGAAGCAGGGCCCTGAAACCACTTCCTAAGCTAGGCTAAACCCCATGTGGTCAGCCATTCCTCCATTCCTCCATGGTGAGTCTCAGGCACTGGCTAGGAGACAGTCCTGGCCATGACCTCTTGGTCTCAGGACTCAGAGGTCTTGCCCCCTCTCCAGTGAGTCAAGATGAGTCACCAGGAGTGTAAGGAGTGACCTAGCTTGGCCAAGAGCGCCCCTGGGTGTCCTGCAGCCCTTTCCCTGTGGGATACTTCCCTAGCTGGTCTCTGTAGCTATATCTCTCTGAACCCTCTGTATCTGTTCCTGTCCTTCTCAACCTCAAACCCTCCCCTATATATATTGTCCAATGACTGAGGAATTATATAATCCTTCCATGTCACACTGAGATTCTGGTGGGACCCGGGGAGATGGGCAGGGAGGAGAGTAGTCTCTGGCCAACACCAGGGACTCAGGCTAGACTGGAGAATATTCAACAGTGGGCTGGGTCGCAGGGAGGGGGTCGTCTGTTTTGCAGCATTTGTTCTACCCTACCATGCACAATTAATGCTAATGTGATGCCAACCATTTGAAGGTTGCAAAATTTTTCAAAATTTAACTGAGTTCCTGCCAGCCAGTAGAGGTAGCATTAATATATCCTCTTGTTGTTGTTGTTGTTATTATTATTTCATGTTATTGAGACAGAGTCTTACTGTGTAACCTTGACTGGCCTGGTACTTGCTATGTAGCCCAGGCTGGCCTCAAACTTGCAGCAATCCTCTTGCTTCAGCCTCTTGAGTGCTGAGGTTTCAGGCATGTACCACATCTGCCTATTTCAAATTAAAATTTAGCCAGGCTTGGTGGTGCATGCCTTTAATCCCAACACTCAGGAGGCAGAGGCAGGCAGATCTTTGTGAGTTCCGGGACAGCCTGGTCTACATAGTGAGTTCCAGGACAGCTGGGGCTACAATGAGACCCTGCCTCAAAAAGTCAAAAAAAAACAGTTTAAATTTAATTTTGGTGGTGCTAAGGGTGGGACCCAATATGGTAGGCAAGTTCTCTACCACTGATCTCTATCTTCAACCCCAAATGTCTCTTTAATAAGCCCTTGATATTAAGGGCAAATGGAACGAAAAGGGGACTCAAGTTCACCTGTAATTTGTGAATGATCCACAAGGAAGGAAGAGTTTATTTTGGCTCCTGGTTTGAGGGGATATAGTTCATCATGGCTTGAAGGTATGGAGGCAGAAGTGGCTTGCAGCTGTGGCAGTGGTTACCTGGAGTCAGGACATAGAGGAAGGAGAATGGTGGTGCTCAAAGGGCTTTCTCTTGTCTCCCCTTTTGTTCAGTCTGTGCCCCCAGGCCATGGGATGGTGCCACCCACATTCAGGGTGTGTCTTCCATGGTCAGTTAAACTCTGGAAATACCCTGGACAGACCCCAAGATATGTTTTCTAGGTGATTCTAAATCCAGTTAAGTTGACAATGAAGGTTAACCATCACAAATTTACTCTTTCTCAACTTGATACCCAAACACATCACTTTCTATGGTAACATTTCACCCCTTATCCCCAAAGACTCATGGACCTGAAATGAATGCACAGTGGACTTAGTTCATCTAGAACAGTCCCCCAAATCTTAATAGTTCTAACATTGTTCAAGGGCCAGGATCCCTTCTGAGATTCAAAACAGTCTCTAAGAGGCCCTGTAATTAAGAAATATAATTTACCTGAGTGTGGTGGACATACCTTTAATCCCAGCGTTCAGGAGGCAGAGGCAGGCAGATCTTTGTGAGTTCCAGGACAGCCTGGTCTACATAGTGAGCTCCAGGACAGCTGGGGCTACAATGAGACCCTGTCTCAAAAAGACAAAAAAAAGCTTAAATTTAATTTAGGTGGTGCTAAGGGTGGGACCCAATATGGTAGGCAAGTTCTCTACCACTGATCTCTATCTTCAACCCTAAATGTCTCTTTTATAAGCCCTTGATATTAAGGGCAAATGGAACAAAAAGGGGACTCAAGTTCACCTGTAATTATGTGAATGATCCACAAGAAAGCGGTAACAACACAGGAAGCTATTCCCTCGAGCAGAGGGCGGTACACAGGCTGGAAGTTAGGAGTGGAATGAAGGTTCTGATGTCCAGAGTAGAAAGTCCATAATACTCCTGTGGGAAGGCTGACCGCTGTTCCCTCCAGATCCCACCCAGGCTGATGGGGTATTGGTTCATGAGAACCACAGAGCCAGTGTGGAAGAGGTGATTAACATCACAGCACTCCAGGGTATAGTCACTTTTTCTTTTCTTTTATAAAGCTTTTATCATTTTTGAAACTTTTTATTTTCTCACAACTGGACTTCTCTGTTTAGCTCAGGCTGAAACTTGCAATCCTTCTGCCTCAGTCTCCCAAGTGCTGGAATTGCAGGTGTGCACCATCCAACCTGGCTTCAGCTTTTCTGAGATAGAAAGGCTGTAAACACACACTAGGAGCATCTTCTAGGAAAGGAACGCTCAGAGAAACTGCCATAGAAAAGACAGACCAATAAGGCCTCAGAAGTATCAATGAAGGACCAGTGAAGCTGAGAACAATGCTTCGAGACCTTGGTGGACCGCAAGAACCAACAGTGCTGGGTACCAGGAAGACACTCATTAGCCTGACTCTGTGGATTCACATGATTTTCATGGGGCTCCTAGAAGTCCAGCACCAGAGAGTCAGCCAGCCAACCTCTGTGTTTAGAAAGGGTAGGCTACAGCCTGGAGAGATGGCTTAGTGGTTAAGACCAGTTACCCACATGACACTGGAGTCTGTAACCCCCATTCTGGAAGATCCAGTATCCTCTTCTGGCCTCCATTACATGCATGTGGTACACATATATACTGCAGGCAAAACACTCATATACATAAAGTAAAAATAAAAGCTTTAAAAGGGGAGTGTGGGCTAGTAGGTGTTGGGGTTGGAGTGCTCTCTGAGATGATAGGAGGAAGGCTGGGCAGGGAGGGGATGCTTAGCCTCCATTTGCAGGAAATGCTGAGAAGAGAGGTCATGCTGATATAGGCTAGAGAAAATTTTATTCTCCAGATTTTCAGAGTGGAGGGGAGAGTTCCTAGACCACATAGTGCAGTATTGGAAAGCAGAGGATGGAATAAAGGACTCTATGGGCATGCACTGTGCAGCTTCCATCCGGGCCTCCCCTGGCCCTCAGGAGAGCCAGGGAGCAGCATGAAGTTCAGGTATAGCTGGCTTCTTACAGAAGGGGAGGATGGGCAGAGCTTTGGGGCAGAACTGGGAAGGACTAGAAAGGCCTGGATAAAGGCAGACACAATGTGAGGTGAAGGATGTGAGAGCCTTGGGAGGACTCTGAGGGGAGTCCAGGACTCAGGGCTGGGTTGGAGTCCTGATGGAGCCATATTTCTGAGAGGCAGAGAAGCCCAAGTGCCATGCAGATTCTCAGGGAAACAGGTTTCCCAGGACAACTGGGAGTGTAATTAAATGGGAAGGTGATGAAAGGCTAGCCTAGAGCAGTTGTCAACTCAGAGGTAAACTAGTGTCCCTGGGGCCAACCATCAAGAGCAGGAGATGCCCCAATGGCTCAGTAAGCACTCAACTTGTGCATTAGTTACTTGTCTCGCCACAGTGGCAAAACAACTGACAAAAGGACAAATGGAACGAAAAGGGGACTCAAGTTCACCTGTAATTATGTGAATGATCCACAAGGAAGGAAGAGTTTATTTTGGCTCCTGGTTTGAGGGGATATAGTTCATCATGGCTTGAAGGTATGGAGGCAGAAGTGGCTTGCAGCTGTGGCAGTGGTTACCTGGAGTCAGGACATAGAGGAAGGAGAATGGTGGTGCTCAAAGGGCTTTCTCTTGTCTCCCCTTTTGTTCAGTCTGTGCCCCCAGGCCATGGGATGGTGCCACCCACATTCAGGGTGTGTCTTCCATGGTCAGTTAAACTCTGGAAATACCCTGGACAGACCCCAAGATATGTTTTCTAGGTGATTCTAAATCCAGTTAAGTTGACAATGAAGGTTAACCATCACAAATTTACTCTTTCTCAACTTGATACCCAAACACATCACTTTCTATGGTAACATTTCACCCCTTATCCCCAAAGACTCATGGACCTGAAATGAATGCACAGTGGACTTAGTTCATCTAGAACAGTCCCCCAAATCTTAATAGTTCTAACATTGTTCAAGGGCCAGGATCCCTTCTGAGATTCAAAACAGTCTCTAAGAGGCCCTGTAATTAAGAAATATAATTTACCTGAGTGTGGTGGACATACTTTTAATCCAAGCACTTGGGAGGCAGAGGCAGGAGGATCTCTGTGAGTTTGAGGCCATCCTGGTCTACCTAGTGAGCTCCAGGACAGCTGGGGCTACAGGGAGACCCTGCCTCAAAAAAGATACACACAAAAAAGAAATACAGTTTATGTACTTTCAATATAAAATGGCGCAGAGTAAACATTTTCATCCAACAAGGGAGGGATGGGGGGACAGGCAGGGAAAACTACACCAAAGCAAGACCAAAACTTTTGAAGGAAAACCTTTAATTCCACGTCTGGCACCTGGAGCTTGTGTTGGCATCATCTAGGCTCCAGTGAATTTGGGCAGTTCCCCTCACCCCAGTTCTGCAGCCCACAATGCATGTAGCCTCTCTCAGGCTAGCTTGATTCTGTGCCTGTGGTTTTTCTTGGTGGATGTCCCAGCCTTGGCATGTACAACATTCTGGAGACCCTACATCAACTTACAGTTCACTCTCATAGCGCTACACAATAGCTTCTTTACAGAGAATCCAACCCTGCCACACATTACTTGTCTTCAATGACTTTCTGGAACCTTGGTACCAGCTTTAATGCTGGTTCTGCTCCCAGATGGAGATGACAAGGCCTCCGTGAGCCTTGTCAGCTGAACTTGAGAAAACACTTCCTTAGATCATTGTTTTCTAGCAGGGAACCCCTTCAGAGGCATTCTCAGTTCAGGCTTTCTCCTTTCAAATGAATTTTCATCTTTACAAAAGGAGTACTTTGCCCTGACAAGGTCTTACCTTCAGGATACCATTTCTATTGTCTCAGTGCAGAGTCTAATGTTTCTCTGGTGTTATTAATGGTGTTAATAATATCTTTAACAATTGTAGTTGTTTTCTCTGTATCCATCTTTTCTGCATCTTTAAACTAATACACTCCTTCCCTGACCACACTGCATATTATATAGAACTGGTTAAAAGTAGTGAGCTGTAACTATGCTACAACCTGGATACTAAGCTGTCTTCCCACTACTAAAAAATTTAGTCCATTACTTTTGAATTCAAGACATGAGCACAATACAGCCAGATTCTTTGTCAGAACAGAGCATGCATTGCCTATTGTCCAGTTTGGGTAGAGTCCATGTCTTCCTCTTATGAACCTGGCCTTTACTAACCACATTTTTCTTGGTATTCTGATCTTCCCAACTCCCACCAGAATGGCCCATTAAACTGCTTACAGCATTCGAGGGCTTCTCTAGCCTACAGGTTCAAAGTCTTCCACATTCCTCTCACAAACCAGTTCTAAAGGTCTAAAACCAGATGATCATATTTATCACAGCAATGAACCCTCTCCTTGGCACCAATTTTCTGGTTTTGTTTTTTGTTTTTTAAAAAAGTGTATATGAGTGTTTTGCTTACGTGTAAGTGTACCATGTGCATGCAGTGCCAGTGGGCCAGAAGAGGGCATCAGCTCCTCTGGAACTGTTGTGAGCTTCCACATGAGTGCTGGAAGCTGAACCCCAGGCCTCCTTAAGAGCAGCCAATGCTTTTAACAGCTGAGCTGTAGCTAAAATTCCTTCTGGGAGGTGAAAACAATGTACACCCCTCCTTCCTTGGTCCCTACAACAAACCGAGGTACAATTTTACTAAACTACAGTCTGAGAAGCCAGTGAATTTATTTGGCTTACTTACAGAGCATGAGTGTGGGTGCTCTCCTCCGACGGCCACACTGGAAAGTCTTCAAGTGTTGATAGTGACTTTCCCACTGCTGCACAAAATGGTGAGAGCCCCCCCTTCACTTCCCTTTGCCCCTCCACCTCTTGCAACTAGAGCCCACTGGTTGGTTGGGAGATGTGGCTGACTCTCCCTGCCCCTCCGTTCTTGCAGAGAGTAACAATCAACAAGCTTAGTTGTGATGATCCTAGGCAAGCAGGTGCAATCAAGCTTGGGAATATGGTGTCCATCGTCCATGGTCTGTTTGTCAGAGGACAGTCCTATGCAACATGAGCCATCTCTCCAGCTCCCCAATTTTCTACCTTAGTTACTTTTAGGTGCAACAAGATACCTGTGTTATAGAATGCTACCTTCTGAGCATAACAGATATCATCTTCATGAGAACACTTGTGGCTATTTGCAGGAGACCCCTGAGATTCAGCTTGATGGCTCTTGATATTTCCTCAAGAAGGAGGAGACAGGAAGGGTCAGTGAACCCTCACTTGAGATTCCAGCTACTTCCTCCTGCACCCCCCAGCCATTTGTATGTAATTCTACCCTACTTACATATGGCCTTGTGGTACTGGAGTACCTAGATTGTGGAAGGTTAACTAAGAGGAGGAACTTCATCCATGCAGCTATGAGGATGTCATCATCCATGCAGGGGTAAGGCTTTCCAGTGGTACAGCTGCTTTGGGGTCAACAATGCTCCTGCAAGTAACCCCTCCCCCATACTCTGTAAGTAAGCTCAATGAACTTACACTTTGGCAGAATTGCACTTTGTTTTGTCCCTGGAGCCCTGTAAGGAGGAGTAGATGTTTGTTTAGTCTCTCAGGGAAATATTCTTGCAACAATCTGACAAACTGACCTAAGGAAAGGGGGCTTTATTTTGGCTGAGGAAATCAGTCCATCATGGCTGGGAAGGCATGACAGCAGGAGCATGAGGAGGCTGGTCACAGCACTTCTACTATGAGGAAGCAGAGGGGGATGAATGCTGGTGCTCAGTTGGACTCCTCCTTCCCCTCCTCCTTCCCACCTCCTTTATTTCAGTCTATGTGATGGTTAGTGTTTTCAACTTAACAGGATCTAGAATTAATGGAGAAGTGGGTCTCTGAGCATGCCTCTGGGAAATTATCTTGACTATGTGAATTGATGTGGGAAGACCCATCTTAATTGTGAATGGGAACATTCACTGGGCAGGAGATCCTGGTTTTCATACAATGGAGAAAGCCAGCTTAGCACTAGCATGCATTTGTTTCTGTTTCCTATTGTGGATGTGATGTGACCACCTGCTTCAAGCTCTTGCAGCCTTGATTCACCCATCATGATGGACTATACCTTGGATTGTGAACTAAAACAATCCTTTCTCCTTTAAGTTGCTTTTGTCAGGGTATTTTATCACAGCAATGAAAAAGTCACAAGACAGTCTAGTACCCCAGCCCATGGGATGGTACCATTGATATTCAGGGTAAGCTTCCCTCAGTTAAACCTCTCTGGAGGTTTAACATCCTCACAGTTTCACCCAGAGGTATATCTCCCAGGTGATTCCAAATGTAGCCAATGAAGATTAATCATCACAGCTTGCAAGGCCACCAGCCCTTCTCAGTCCTGCAACCTTTTTCTCATGAGCCCATGACTGATTCTGTTCACAGGTGCATAGATTAAGGCCCAGGTTAGAGATAGGAGCTAAAATTAATCACCTGAGGAGGGGCCAAGTATGCACCAGACCAAAGGACTTGCTGTTTTGCTTTGTTTTGTGTCAGGATCTCATGTAGCCCAGGCTGGGCCTTGAACTCACTATGTAGCTAAGGATCACTTTGAGCCTCTGAACCTCCTGCATTCACCTCCCAAGTGCTGGAATTATAAGTGTGTGATACCATTCCCAGTTTTATGTGATGCTGGGGACTGAACCCAGGGTATGCTAAGGAAGCTTTCTACCAACTGAATTACATCCCTAGCCCCATTTTTGAGACAGGGTCTCACTGTTGCCTAGGCTGGTCTAGATTCACTTTGTACCCCAGGCTGCCGCGAACCAAGACTCCGACCAGCAGAGCCGAGGAAAGGACAACACGGACGCCAAGGTGAGGTTCAAGCAATTCTCTCTCTCTTATTCTTCGTCATCCAACAATATATACCCTCATCAGATCCATCCCACAATCAGACCGTCACACGGAGCCAATCAGGACATGAGCACGGGGCTAACATGCAGACAGAACAGCAAATCATTGGGCCACACAATAGAATCATGCTCGGTGACGTATCATGTCAGGCAGGCTGCCCGCGTGATCAAGCTTACAGCGCTTGCGTGAGTTGGAGCAAACAAGTGAGGGGCACGAGGCTTGGCAGCCAGCCAGGGCGCCATCTTGGCTGGCTCGACCGTGCCCGGTGAACAAACCGCTCAATAGTCTTGCTTTTAACAGCCGTTCCTTGTTCCTCCAAGACTCTCTTAATCTGATGATACAGTTCATGCTTACTTTGTACGTTTCCCATATTTGCAAATATTCTTATATATTATCCCCAATATGTCCTCACCAGCCAAGGACGACACTGTCTGCTTACCTCCTTTCCTCAGATCTTGGTGGAACCTCCACTTGCCACGCCAGCAAGTCAAGCTCTGAGTATTCTGGGCAGAGGGCGTCAGGATTGAACAAACAATCACACCATCATGAAGTGGGAGGAAGGACTTCGACTGTGACTTTATTGTTTGAGACAAGAGTTTAAAATACTTTTCAGTATAGGAGGTGGAGTCAGGACACATGATAATTAGGATCACCTGAATGTAAGGCTAGTTTTTGGGTCAGGTGTACCTTTTTCTCAGAATCAGGAGAAAGTCCTTGTGATAAACAATTCCAGGAAATACCACAGATACCCAAGCTCTTACAAGGGGGAGGCGGAGGTCAGGACGCCATGTCCCTGCACCAGGCCATCTTCAAATTTGTAGAGATGCTCTGACCTTAGCCTCTGAGTGCTAGGATTACTGACATCAGACACTATCCCTGACTGATTTACTTATTTTTCAATCCTTCCCATCCATGGCTGATACCACCAGGGCAGGCATTGTCTTTGGTTTTCCATTCATGGGTCTCTAGCACTGAGGACATTGCCCTTCACACAGTAGGAGCTCAGAAAGGCCCATGGACTAGCTTAAGGGGCTGTACTTTATTTCCTTCATCAACTCAGGGCTTAGCACAAGCTCCAGCAGGAGTAGGTGGTGCCCTGTAGCCTTTGATTGGATAAAGAATGGCTAACCTTGTTCAAAGACTGTCCCCTGACTCCCAGGCCCACGTCTGAACTGCCACTGCTGGTGAGTCATGTCTTTGGCTTCAGGATTGCCAGTTCCAGCTGCTCTTAACATGTAAATGCCCCTGCAGCCCTATCAGTCATCAACACCTCAGTGTAAATTGGCCAGTGGCCCTGAGCAGGCTGGCAGGGACCTATAGTGTCAGTGGCAGGGCCTGGCAACTCATCCATCTCTTGCATGGCATGGTGACCAGCTGAGATGCTGGGTTTGTGTCTGGCACATGTTAGGCACTCAGTAAATATTTTGCTGAATGTTGAATCACACCAGGGTCTCCATTCCCATCCTTCAAAAACTAGTTCTTCACAGTGCAGGAATTGGGGAACTGGTCCCTGGGTTTTTTTCCCCCAGGTTATGTGCTAGGAAGTCTCTGTCCAGCTTCTTGGACTTTCTCTGACTCCTACAGAAACCATCTGGTTGGGGCCTCTTCCTGGTTACCCATCGCAAGGAAGGCAACATGTTTGGGATGTATCTTCCTCTTAGGTCCCCAGGACAGAATCAGGTTTTAGTGGAAGAAATTGGGCAGAGGAGACATACTGGCAGGAGAATGCAGCTGTTGGTCTCCAGACCCATATCTTCCACACTCATTTATTCACTCAACAAACATCTACTGAAACCCAATGTGCAGCAGGCCCAGGCTTGGTTTTGAGAATGTCCAGGAGTGATGCCCCTCACCTCAAGCAGTCAGTGCCCACTCCAGGGTCCTACCCCTGAGGCACCTCACTGTTATTACTCATCACCTGCTTCCCACCCTTAGGATATGTGAGCTTCCTGTGTTAAGGACCTGAGCCTTATTCCTTGAGTGTCCCAGTGCCCTGGCACAGGGCCTGCCAAACAGCAGGGGCCTGAGAAATGTTTGTGGAGTGAGCTGGGGTGATCAAGGCCCTCCTTGTCACAAGGATGTGGGTTAGAGGAGGGTAGGAACAGCTGTAAGTGCAGAAGTGGCCCCAGGGGCACAGGTGAGGAAGGTAAGTGTCCCCCATTTCTACTCTGGAATTGGGGGTGGGCAGAGAAGCTGGCCTCACCTTGGCTGCTCTGGTAGTGACACCCAAAGTCCTGGGAGGGAGAAGGCCATACATCTTGCATACTTGGGGCAGAGGCTTTCTGTCTCATCTTGCCTGCAGGTTAACCCTGTTTACAGTCCATGGTACCCAGGTAGGGTTTTGTAAGATCTCACCTTGCCAGTGGGGATGGGAGTAAGGGTGGGGGTGGGCAGGGGGCTCCGTGTGTCAGCTAAGGTGAGCAATACAGACTTCCTTCAGGGCCAGCTCTGAACAGCTTGAAGACACAGGGCAGGGAACTCCTACGGGAGCTGTGGGTTGGCCCAGAGGGGCCTGGGCAGGAGGTGAGGTCGGGTTCAACAGCCACCTCACTTTTTTTTTCCCAGGAACAACGTTGCTGTCCCTGTTCCAACACGTGTTCTCAGGCACCTATGTTTAATGTTTTCTCTTCAGAGCAACCTGTGACCCCCTTCCCCTCCAGTGGGGTCAGGCACCTCTGATCCTGCCCAGGACACTTCGAAGTTGCAGTGTTGTTTTTATTAGCCTTATTTCCCTCCATAACCAGGTCTGAGCCCAAAAATGAACCACTGGGCTGAGGTGCATGTCTTTCTAGGAAGAGGTCACTGGTTCTTGCTAGAGGTGAGGGTGTCACCAGTATGGGATGCTGACTCAAGAACAATCCACACCAGCCCCATGAGCAGTGCCCCAGCTTCCCAAAACCCAGCTTCATGGAAGCCCAGCTCTGTTGAAACCCAGTGCCATGGCCCTTTCTAGGGGTCCCAGAATGCAAGGACAGCACCAGTCCTGGGGTGGGGGAGCAAAGGCCACTGGCTCCCTTGATGGGGTTGATTCCACCCAAGTCACTACTGGCTCCTCCTCTTCCCAGGAGTTCAGGTGAGAAGTATCACCTATAGTGACAACTGGAAGGAAGTACCAGGGACACCTTGGCCAAATGGCCATGAGGCCATCATACCAGCTTTCCGGGAAGTGGGCTAACGGGATTCCAGGGCCCCGAGTGTCTGGACTGAGTCACAGCAGCAGGCAGGGCCCTGAGGCAGGAGCCGTTATGGAACAAGGTCCCCCCAATCAGCCTCCCCTAATACCCTGTGGCTCACTTGTAGTCATTCCAAGCCTAGCCCTTTCCCACCCCAGACCCTCTGCAAGCTGCAGAGACCTTTCTCTGCCTACCTGGACAGCCAGTGACAAAGCCATGCCCTAGATTGCCAGCAGGTCCCTTACCTGTCCCTCCGGAGGGAGGCTGCACACATCAAGGCACACATCAAGAGCCTGGGCCTGAGCCCCCTATCCAGGTCCATGGTGGTGACCCCAGCCCCCAGTAACGGCTGTTGCTTCCTAGCAGCCACACCTTCTCCTTAACCCACAGCCTGGGTGACCCAGACTCAGTCACCTGGGGGACTGGTCCAACAGCATTCCACCTCCCAGGATAAAACCTGGGGTGACCTGCAGGGAACCCTACACACTACAGCCATCTGCCTTGCCTATCCCAGCCCTGCTTGTTTCAACCAGCACAGCCCTCAGGTCCCTTGAGATGGCTGGTGGCCTGGCTGGGTTTCCACCCCCACCAGCCATGGTGATTTCCAGACCTCCTCCAGAACTAGGTGGGGACCAGTTCAGGATCCTAATCTTTCTGCTGCTTCTAGCTTCCACAGGTAAGCTCCAAAGACCTGCTGCTCCTCCTCCTTTCCTCTCCTCCCTCCTCTTCTTCCAACCCAGGGTTACCTCCTCCTTCCCTCCCTGCCAGCTCAGCTTAGCACCTTCCTTTGAATCTGATCTCTCTTCCTTCCATTGCCTCCTTTTGGTTCTCTGTGTCTCTGTGTCTCTGTCTCCTTCTTTAGCATGTTAACTCCATGCTCTGAACCTCAGTTTCCCTGGTAGCTGTAAGGATTGAATGCAGGTGAGTGCTCTGCTCATGGTGGGTGTTCAGGATTCCTCTCATCCTCATGGCTCATCATACCCATCATCATTTCCTCCCTCTGTCCTCCATCTCCCATCTCCTCTTCTGTGTTTTCCTTCTTGGGTCTACTTCTTGTGTTCTAGTGGAGAAGAAAGGCAGCTGCCCCAGCCTCCACAGGAGTTGGAGGAACAAGCCTGGGTGCCTGGGATCTTAGGATAATGGAACAAGCCTAGGTGACTGAGAAGTAGACTGGAGGGAAAGGCCCCGAGGAGATGTCTGTCCCAAGTGAGCCCCTAGGAAGTGCCTGCCTAGGAGCTGCAGGGCCTGTCTGAGAGGATGGGGAATCCCTTGGGCATGGGGTACTGAACCTTACTGACCCTCTTTCCTCTCTTTCTCTCAGCCACCCTCAATGCTGCCAACATCCCTGGTGAGTGTGAGCAGGTACCTTGGGGGTGGGAAAGCCTGAGGTATGGGCAGTCTCTGTCCCACTATGTGAGGTAGGTTAGAAGTGGGGCCTGTAGTCAGAAGGGGGATGGAGCTGGAGAAGAAGGGATACAGGAAAGAAAGGCCAGGGGGAAGAAAAGATCTAGAGGAGAAAAGGCTGGAAGGGTAAGAAGTCAATTGAATCAAGGGAGTCAAAGTGAAGGAAAGTAGAAGGGAAGGCCAGCTAGAGGGCTGGAGAGGTGAAGGAAAGGGCCAATGCCAAGATAGCTAAAGGGGACAAGGCAGGCTGGAGCCCACTCTGCAGTGAACGCTGTACTGGGCATATGGTAGGCTAGGGCATGGCTTGAGGGCTTGGAGGTTGGGTGGTAGGCAAGTGAGAAGGTAACTGTCCCTACTGAGACGACAGAGGACTCAACCCTCTTCTGCCAGTGCCCCCAGACTGTGGGAAGCCCCAGCAGCTGAACCGGGTTGTGGGTGGTGAGGACAGCACAGATGCCCAGTGGCCCTGGATCGTGAGCATCCGCAAGAATGGTACCCACCACTGTGCCGGCTCCCTGCTCACCAACCGCTGGGTGGTCACAGCTGCACACTGCTTCAAAGGGTATGTGATATCAGGCTTGCCCTTGACTCTCCAGGACCCATACTTCTTGCTGTAGGCTCTGGGCTGCCCAGGCCTCTGTTCCAACTTATGCCCCTCATTAGAGACCCTGATTCTTGCAGGAAGGTTGCCTTGTCTTCCAGGGACCTTGATACTTTTGCTATCGCCTCAGGCAGCCTCTCCCTGACATCTCCCTCCTTCCTCTTCCCTTCCCTTCCAGCAATGTGGACAAGCCATCTTTGTTCTCCATACTGCTGGGGGCCTGGAAGCTGGGAAACCCTGGCCCACGGTCCCAGCAGGTGGGTATTGCATGGGTGCTGCCCCACCCTGGGTACTCTTGGAAGGAGGGAACCCAAGCGGACATTGCTCTGGTGCGCCTGGAACACCCCATCCTGTTCTCTGAGCGGATCCTGCCCATCTGCCTGCCTGACTCCTCTGTCCGTCTCCCTCCCAACACTGACTGCTGGATTGCAGGCTGGGGAAGCATTCATGATGGAGGTGCGGCTCCCCCTCCAATCCCAGAGGGGTCAGGGATGGCTGGAGATAGACTGTGGCAGCTACTTGGATATAGACAGTAGGGGTAGGAGAAGGTAGGGGCCAGAGGCATAACATGATAGAAACAAGAAAATATGAACTGGGGGGACCAGAGAAGTGAAGTCACAGAAACCACCTGCCAATTTTAGATCATTTCTAGTTGAAAGGAATCTTTGGCTATATTTTAGGGCAACAATAGAGATTTGTAAAGCTATTCATTAGCACAGGAAGGGCTGGAAGTAGGAGGCAAGATACAAATAAATCAGCTTTAAGATTTCCAAGTGGTAGCATGTCTCAATTGCAAGCGAAATTCCCAGAAGGAAATGCAGCCTTATCAATGTAAAACAATTTTCAAACCAAGTCTGGAGGTTTGGAAAAGTCCATCTACAAACACAAACAAGATGAAATAAAGAAAGAGGCAGAAGAGAAGCAAGAGAAAGATAGCAGTTAGACAGAACAAGCCAAGTTCAAACAAACAAAACACAGACAAAATCTATGAAAGACAGCAGAGACCTGGAGGACAGAGGGTACAGGTAAAGACCAAGGAAAGCAGATCTTTAGCCTGGCTCCAGAGGAACTCCTCAGGCATGGGCAGATGTTGGGACTCTTAGACTGCAGTCTCTCCTTGGGGTGTGCAGACTAGTCTTAGGGAGGATGTGGGGCTCCTTGGGCCCTGATGATATTCAGAACCCCGGGGGATATTTATTGAACACACACAATGCTCTTGCTGGACAAAGTAGTGTCAGAGTCTAGAAACACTGTTTTGTATCTTTAGTCCTCTGTGGGCATCAGGGAGCTTATTAAAGACACAGAACCCATGTTTAGATTCACTGGGTCAAGAGTTAGAGAAGCCTGAAATTGGGGTTTTCTGATGGCATCTTAGGAGAGCCCAGTAGAACTATCTGTTTACCTTTGAGAAATGCTGCTGGGTGAATAGAGGAATCAAGAAGGGGACTTGGGCCTGACTCCCTCCCTCTGTTGTTCCCAGTGCCCTTGCCCCACCCTCAGACCCTGCAGAAGCTAAAGGTGCCCATCATCGACTCGAAAGTCTGCAAAAGCCTGTACTGGCGGGGAGGAGGACAGGAAACCATTACCCAAGACATGCTGTGTGCTGGCTACCTGGAAGGCGGGCGAGATGCTTGTCTGGTGAGCACCCACTCTCTGTCCACCCTGGATGGGAGGACACAGATCTCTATCACTTCTGTCTGGATCTCCTTCCCCAAAACCTCCTTCATGGACACGCTTGCTCACCTCCCAACAGAGCCCCTTCAGCCTGGCTGGGCCATACCTTTTCTTATTCACACCTGGACTGTGTACTGAGGGCCTCAGTGATGCCACCTTAGCTTGGGAGCTGGCATTCAGAGGAGGGTCCTGGTGGTACAGAACACTTGTCCCCAAGGGCTAGTTTCATGAGGGTGGTGGGATGGTGGAGCATCCAGGCCTGAGGTGGTCAGCATAGGGCCTGGTTATAGTGTCTGCCTTGCCAGTTGGGGAAAATCATTTCCAACCAGTAAAACAGAAAGAGTCTCATCTCTGGCTCCTGGGGGTGTAGGGAGGACATTCCACAGGAAATGTTTGGGAGGCATGTCCTTCCCAGGGGCATGCCTAGCTTGAATTTGGTACTGAAGCCTTTAAGTAGGACTCCTGAGCTCTGGCACAACCCTAGCCCTGCCGGTGTGGGTTCCCTGAGTTCCCTTCTTCTCTGCAGGGCGACTCCGGGGGTCCCCTGATGTGCCAGGTGGAAAGTGCCTGGCTACTGACTGGCATCATCAGCTGGGGCGAGGGCTGTGCAGAGCGCAACCGACCTGGTGTCTACACCAGCCTCCTAGCCCACCGCTCCTGGGTGCAGAGGATCGTGCAAGGGGTGCAGCTGCGGGGGCACTTGGGGGGCAGCAAGACCACCAAGCGCTCCTAAATTAGGATCTGGAGATGGTGGCTACCTCCTCCTCCTCTACTTCAGGAAAGGGGGTGGAGGTGGGACACTCTCAGAGGCCTTGGCCCTGCCTGCAGCAAAGCCCCTCCCCTCAATGAGAACTTACTTGTGTGTGTGTGTGTGTGTGTGTGTATGTGTGTGTGTGTTAATAATTTTTACACTTATTTGTAACCATGCCTACATATTTATTCCTCCAGTTTCAATAAATTATTTATTCAAGATTGTTTTCCCCCCATGTATGGGAACACAGAAGCAAGAATCCAATTGGGACAAAAATTCTGGGATGGGGCTGGAGACAGGCTTAGTGGTTAAGAGCTCTAGCTGATCTCACAGAACACCCAGGTTCAGTTCCCAGAACCCACATGGTGGTTAACAACCATCCACAACCCAGTTCCAGGAGATCTGATGCCCTCTTCTGACATCTGATGGGTATGCACACACTGTACACTTACATACATGGAGGCAAAACACTCATACACAGTTAAAAGAAATGGTGGGATGTTGGTGTGAGGTTGCCTGCCTGGCCACCAGGTGCTCAAGCTAGGATACTTGACCTTTCCTCGCTTCTGTTAACCCTCTCTCTGGGGTAGCAGGTGGAGAGGAGGCAGGAGCTTGTGGTCTGGGGATCTGGCTGTGCCACATGGTGGACAGCAAAGTTGGGGTCTCCATCTGGCTGGGGGATTTCCCAAGTAGCTAGGAGAAATCCACCTCTGTGAGAATAGGGGACTGGCTCGTCTCAGACCAAGTTCCCCTCTCTTTGCACTGCAGGATTCAGGCAGAGTTGCACTTAAAGTGGGGCATCCAGGACAACCATCATTAGACCATGTCTCCTCAATTTCAGTGGGCAGTTTCTCCCTGCCCATTGCTGATTCATAGAGTGACTCACCACTGAGTCTATAAATGCCTCTCCACCACAGAAACAGCAAAACAATAGGGCAGCAGGCTTGTGTCACCTCAGCTGTCCCCTTGGAGCAGGGGGAAGTGGAGTGACAGCAAGATCTGGGGGGTCTGTGGCTTCCAGATTGCTCAGAGTCCCTAGGCTAAAGCCTGCTGCCCCCAGCACTCCTCCACCAAGGGGTATGTCCCCTCCCCGGGCTGTGAAATGGCTGCACTTCCTAGGAGTTCGATGAGTGTGTGAAACTCAGAGTAACTGATACTTCTGAGATTTACCCAAAACAAAGCCCAGAAAACAACCAGCTCCAACAGGCAGCTGAGACGATCTTTCCCTGCTAAATGGCTCCTAGAAACGGCAGAGATGACATGTCTGTTAGGGACCCTACAGGTATGAGCATGCTGTGTCCTTTGTTGAGAGTACAGCTCCAAAATATTCGTTCCTTTTGCTGTATCCCACACACATTAGAGGTGGAAACCAGGACCTCACTAGGCAAGTCCCCTACCACTAAGCTGCACCTGGCTCACCTATGTTGTTTGATTTCTTTTATTTTATTATCAGAAAACAATAAATGTTGTTTAAAAACAAACAGCCCAAACTGGCCACCTGTCTGTCGGGGAAGCAGTCTGGGAGTGCTGGTTGACTCAGATATCCTCAGTTCCAGCACAGCTCTGGCTGAGTTCCCACAGCCTCTGCTCTTGTGGCCTAATACCCTCTATCTGAAATATCTCCTCACTCCCCAGAACTCCTTTGTAGGCCCTCTCCTTCCCTCAGTCCCCTCCCTCTCTGCAGCTGCCTCCTACACTTTCTGTCCTCAAGCTCCCCTTCCCTCTTCTCCTCTCCTCTATCGTCCTTCATCTGTGAGCTGGGGGTGTCTTTCTGCAAGAGTCCCCAGACTCCCCTTCTTTCTGCCTCAGACCTTGCCCTCTCTTCTCTAGTTTTCCTCCTCCCTTCCTTCTCACCTCTCTACCTTCAGTTTCTCACAGGCCTGTGTGTTCAGCCCTCGCCCTTGCTCCAGCCCCGCCCTTACAGAAGTCCCGGAGATAGCTACCTGAGGTCACCAATCAATGGCTAGATGCTTGGGTAAGAGAAGGGGGCTTCTCTGGGTTAGGAAGTCAGTCTCCAAGTATTCACTGAGCATGGTAGAGTTGTGGGGGTCAGAGCCTGCACCCTGGCAGCCCCAGCAGGGTTTAGCTACCTGCCTTCAATAGGCCAATTAAACAAACAAGAGAAAGGGGATTTGTTTTCAATGTAGCCACATAAAGAAAAGCAACAAGTAAAGAGGCTTAGAGACCCCACAAGTCTATTTTTGGAAATACTGATTTGAAATTCAAGTTTAAATAGAGGGCAAGAGGTATCTCTTGGAGAAAGTATGATCCTGTCAGTGGTGAGGGGACACAACACAACTCCATGCTGTCACTCTCAGTGGCCTGAGGAGTTCCTCAAATTTAAAAATTTTATTTCTATGTTATCGTCATTAAAGTTTTTATTTAGGTGGGTGTGGTGGCGCACGCCTTTAATCCCAGCACTCGGGAGGCAGTGGTAGGTGGATCTCTGTGAGTTCAAGGCCAGTCTGGTCTACATAGTGAGTTCCAGGACAGCTGGGGCTACAGGGAGACCCTGTCTCAAAAAGACCAAAATAAAAGTTTTTTATTTTTATGTGTATGAGTGTTTTGCCTGCATGTGTGTAAGTATACCATGTGCAAGCAATGCCTTTAGATGCCAGAAGAGGGTGTCAGATCTCTTAAACTGGAGTTGTGGACAGTTGCTAGCCATCATATGGGTGCTGAGAACCAAATCCTGGGTCCTCTGCAAGAGCAGCCAGTGCTCTTAGTCACTGGGCCATCTCTCCAGCCCCTGTTTATATATATATATATATATATAATATTTGTCTTTTTGAGACAGGGTCTCCTGTAGCCACATCTGGCCTGGAACTCACTATGTAGACAAGGCTGACCTCGATCTCACAGAGATCCACTTGCCTCTGCCTCCCGAGTGCTGAGACCTATTAATATTTTAATATAGACTTTAAGAATGAGTGTTAAGAGAAAGAGAGGTACTCAGAAGAAAGTACGATATATCCAAAAGTAAGAGTGTGGGTTTCTCAAGGAAGTCACAGGGAGTAAGACATCCAAGCAGGAGTGCAGGCTCTTGAGGGAAGAGCCACAATCAGTTGTGTCAAGCACTCGCCACAAATACCATTGTGGTGGCTCTCAACTTATATCTCAAAACACTGCTAAGAAACCTTTTTATCCCCTTTATCTCTTTTGATAACTGAGATTATAGTATGGCTCTGGGAGTTGCCTTGGATGGAATTGTACTCTGATAAGGAAAACCAGGAGCCACTAGGCTGTGCAGAGGGTTTAGGAGATGGCTCTCACTGTAAATGGGGCTTCCTGTGAGATTTCTAGAAAACTGCAGGTTTACAACTGAGAAGGGAGAAAGGCCTTAAGCAGCTTTAATTGTGCTGGAATTCTCCCTCCCTGCTGGCAAGAAGTTTCAATTGGATCCTGGGGGGGAGGGCTCCTCTCTTGTCTCATGTCGCCAAGATGTTTTCCTGCCTTCCTATCCTCCTCTGTCTTGCCCATCATCATCTCAGCCCCAGTCTCTCATGCAAGATGGTCCTATGAATTATCAGAATGGTGTGAAATATATTTCCCAGAGACAAGTTCTCTCTGGCTGACACCAGCCTTTAGCCTTTTTCCTTCTCCCAGCATGAGATTCTTGGTGAACTTTCAGTTTCTTGGGAGGGGTTGCAAATATCTCTTTAAAATATCCTCATATCTGCCAGGATGGTGACAGGAATGAGGGGCCCTTGGGATTCCAAGACTGTGGGAAAGGCTAGGGTGTAGAGAAGAGAGGTAGTGGCAAGGACTCAAGTTTGCTGGGATTTCTATGACCCCTTCCCATATGAGGGACTATGGAGGAGGTGCCCCAGGCCCTATACAGTCATACCACTTCCTATGGATCAGAGTTCCAAACAACATCATCAGGCCTCACTATACACTGAGATTATGGCCCAGGAGAAGCATGCCCTGAGCATGGCCAACTCTGGGTGAAGGGCCCACTTGCTGTGGGCTTCAGGAGACCTGGGACTGCTGGGTTGTCAGAGGAATTCAGCTAGAATTGAGACCCTGACTGGAAAATACACTTGTCTTGGGCACTTTTAGCCTCTTACAGCCCTTACAGAATTCTGAAATCCTCCCAAGGGCTGGGTGAGGACCTTCTGGCCTAGTGGCAGATGTCATTACAGCAGGAACTGCCTGACTGCAGCCTGTGAGGCCTGACTGCTCCCTTCTCTCACTCCCATTCTTCCCAGCTATTTCCTTTAATTTTGAACCTTTGAGGAGACCATCCCTCCAACCCAGTGATGTAGGATTTTAGGTGTAGGATTCAAGGGGCACACATCCCAGACAAGCCTCCAACAATCCATCTCAGCATTCCCCCTTCGACTTCACATCCAAAACTTTGTACCTGGGACCCAGCTCTTCTCCACTCTACATACAGGACAAGGGTATTAAAACTCACAGTTAGTAACAAGACTTCACCATCAGTTTGGCTAAGCCAACTCTTCCAATCCTTTACCATTGCTTCTTCTACCCTGACACTATAAAAGCTGAGTGCTCATTTTCCCAGTCTCCCTCATGATCACAGGTTACATGTGCTGTGAGACAGTTGGCTAATGAAATGGGTGATTTCTTAGCAAGGCTTTGTATTTCTCTGATAAAAGGGACGTACTCATCTGGGGATACCCATTCCTATCTTCCTCTGTTTAGTCATAGATGCAGATACAATGCTTAAATGTCAGCAGTCGTCCTATGATCACGAGGGTACAAGTTGACATCTGTGACAGCTAATCTCAGTTGTGAATTTGATGAGATCTAGAATCACCTGAGAGAAGGTGTCTGTGCATATTTCTGGGGGATTATTTTGCTTGAGTTAATTGAGGTGGGAAGGTGTGCCCACTATAGGTGGTGCCATTCCCTAGTCTGGGCTCCTGGACTGTATAAATGAATGGAGAAAGCCAGCTGAACATTCATTGCTTTTTGCTTCTTGACTGTGGATGCAATGTGGTCAGCTGCCTCAAGCTCCTGATGGACTGTAACCTCCAACTGTGAGCCAAGTAAGCCCTTCTTCCTTATGTTGCTTTGGTCAGGTAATTTGTTGCAAAGAGGAAAGTAATTAATATAACATCCTAAAGGCAGGGATTAGATTTAGAAGCCACAGGTGTGATCACACAGCTGGATGCTGTCTGCATCCTAGGAGCCTTCTGCTGTCCAACTTGTTTTCATTAAACTTCCGTCAATCTGATTATCATTTATTACAGCTAAGTGTGTTTCTAACTGATATACTTGCTTCAAGCCTTCTATTTTATATTAGTTTTAAGTTTGCAGGAATCGACTGGGCTGAGGCAAACGGACCGTCATGGCTGGGGCGCTGGTGCGGAGAGCGGCCGACTACGTCATTGCAAGGACTTCCGGGACTACCTCTGGGGCCCAGTTGCCAACTGGGATCACTGCCATCAACGACATGAAGAAGTCTCCCGAGAGGATGACATTCGCCCTCTGTTGCTATTCTTTGACTTTCTTGAGATTTGCCTACAAGGCACAACCTCGAAACTGGCTTTTGTTTGCGTGCCATGTGACAAATGAAGTAGCTCAGCTCATTCAGGGAGGATGGCTTATCAACTACAGGATGAGCAAGCAAGCGTCTGCGTCTGCATAGCCACGTGAGAACCGAGAACCGCCCTCAGAAGGGACAGCACCTGCCACTGCTGCCCAGCCTCAGATCCATCCGCATAAATAGACTTGCTAGGGGAAAAACATGGAATGCTGTGTTTAATGACCATGCCATCTTTATAGAAATTGCCTAGAGTCCCTAAACCAATTCTCTGCTGCCTTACAAGTGCTAAAAACTTATTTTTCTTCATCAGCAGTATCTGAAAATCTGCAACTAATTTAATAATTCTGAATGATGGTTATTATCTCCAGTAATCTATAGTAATATGTATACTAGCTTTAGGATTTGCATAACAAAAACCAAAGAGAACATAATTTTGTAACTACAAGCACTTATGCACTCAAAATTCTTGACTTTTGGGGTTAGGGATTTAGCTCAGTGGTAGAGCTGTTGCCAAGCAAGTGCAAGGCCCTGGGTTTAGTCCTCAGCTTCAGGAAAGAAAAAAAAAAGACAAAAAATATTCTTGACCTTTTTTCTTTAATGATCATAATATATCTAATAGTTGACCACATATCTAAAACATGTTTCCAGTGATTAAAATGACCTGTGATTTCCATGCAATGTGTATATTCAGAGACTGTAACTTACTGGCAATAAATGATTTAAATATTTGCAAAAAAATTTTGCAGGAATCTTTTTTAAATATTAAAGTTTTGGAAGTGTTTGTTTTTGTTTTGACGAAGGGTCACACTATGTATCCCCAGCTGACCTGGAACTCAGTATGTAGACCATTCCAGGCTGGCCTCAATCTCACAGCAATCTGCCTGCCTCTGCCTCCTGCGTACTGGGATTAAAGGTGTGTACCACCATGCCTGGCAGGAAGCTTTAAAATTTTTATTTATATTATTTTTATGTGTATGAGTGTATTGCTTGCATGTTTGTATATGTGCACTGTGTTGTACAATGCCTGTGGAGGCTAGAAGAGCACACTGGATCCTCTGGGAACCAAACCCAGGTCCTCTGCAAGAGCAGCCAGTGCTCTTAATTGCTGAGCCATCTCTCTAGCCCCAGAACTTTTTTTTTTTAATCAGGAAATCCTGATTTTGCAAATATTTAAATCATTTATTGCAATCATTTATTGCCTGATGTATGTCATTGTCATCAGAATGGTCGAATTACAAATAAGTTACCCAGATGATGGAGGATTTGGGCTCCTATCTTCTCAAAAGAATTTTGGACTCTCAAATTATTCTCCAGTTGTTTTCAGGGGTCCTCAGTTTAAAAAATATTTTATTTATTATTTTTACTTATTATATGTGTATGAGTGCATTGCCTGCATGTAAGTGTACCCATGTGCAATGCCCACAGAAGTCAGAAGAGAGTGTAGAATTCCCTGGAACTGGAGTTATGGATGGTTGTTAGCTGTCATGTGGGTGCTGGGAATTGAACCCAGGTTCTCTGCAAGAGCAGCCAGTGCTCTTAACTGCTGAACCATCTCTCCAGCCTGTGTCCTTGGTTTTTACCTCATGTGAAATCGAGATCATATCTTCATTTTTATTTTCATTTCCTGCTGCAGGTGTCCATAGAACACTGCTGTCCTTTGGGAATGCTGTGTCCTCATGTTCCCTGAGTGCCACTCACTGACTTAGGCTGTGTGGTTCCCCATGGTGGTGGAAGAATCTTTTTTCCTTCCCAAGTCACTCTTTGTCACCTGGGTACATGAAGATCTTTCTCCAGGGGACCAAGGACTGGTTTCTTGTGAGCATCTGCAAACAGTCATACTTAGCACCTATGGCAGATGGCAGTTCCCAGGATACAACCCTCTCCATTCACATGGAGGAGCCACATTCACCTTCAAGGAACAAAGTCAATTGCACTTGTTATTCCTCTTCTTCCCAGCCTCTAGTGACAGTGCCCCAGGTCAGCCCTCAGGCTTCTTCTGTCCTGCTCTACTGACTTTATTCACTCTTAAGTGGGACCATCATCCAGTTTCACACCATCATTACTGCCCATAGACAGGTGACCCCAGAGGGAAGGCTTTCTGTATGTCTGTCAGCCACTCAAGGCCTCCATGCAGAAGATAAAGAATCTTAACTCTAACACAGTCCAACCCAAACCCTACCATCCCCTCCCAAGTTTTCCCCACCCCAGCACATTTGTCATCTCAGCCAAAGTAAAAGTCTACCCCCTGCAAATGCACACTTGAACTTGGAGTAACAGCAGCAGATTTAGAGTAACTGGAACTGTCACAGTGCTGCTGTGATGGCATTGTCAACTTGATTGGATTTAGAGTCTCCTAGGAGATAAAGGCACACCTCTGGATGTGTCTGTGAGATGATGTCTAGAGAAAATTCCCTGATGGGGGAAAGACATGCCATGAATGTGAACAGCATCACCTGTTAGCTGGAAGACCCAGGTGGAATAAAAGGGGAAAGGAGAAAGTGCCAGCACTCCTTTTTCTTTGCTTCCTGGTCAGCCATGAAGTGAACTGTTCTTCCCTCCCACCCAGGTGACTGCCACAATGCTGTGCCTACGAAGCCATGTAACCATGGATTAAACCCTCTTACATCAGGAACAAAAATAAAATCCCTCCTCCTTTAAGTTATTGCTGACAGGTATTTTCTCACAGTGACACAAAATTAACAGATTCAATGAGAAAGAAAAGCACCTGGGCTTTCCTCATTTCCTGTAGTTTAGCATGTCTGCAGCAAGCTTATTCCTAAGATGCAGCCATGAGAAAAGAAAACAGAATCACCCACAAAGTGGTATACAAATATTTAGAGCAACTGTATTTATAATCAGCACAAACTGGGAACAACCAAAGTATCCATTAACTGTTGAGTGGACAAATGGCTACCCAGAATTCAAAATAAAAAAGCAAAGGACATTAAGTAATGATGTCTCTCTTCTCAAATTCTTGGTGGTTCCATATTAACTCAGAGGAAATGACATCATCTTTGAGGCTCCCTTCCCATCCCTCCCTCCTGCTCCCTGCCTTCCAGCCCTCTGAGTTTCTAGCTGATTTCTGGAACACAACAGGCATGCTCTTGCCTCGGGGCCTTTGCACTTGTAGTTTCCTCCTCCCTCCGGTGATCTGGTCACTTCCTACAGATCTCTGGTCAGATGTCATGTGTCATGTTTACAACAGCATGGTTCCCCAGCTTCCTGTCTCACTTCGTCCTTGCTTTCTCTTTCTCCCAGAACATTTATTACCATTTTATTTTGTTTTGTTTTGCTTTTGATCTTTTTGAGACAGGGTCTCCCTGTAGCCTCATCTGGCCTGGAACTCACTATGTAGACTAGGCTGGCCTTGAAGTCACAGAGATCTGCCTGCCTCTGCCTCCCATTTATTGCTATTTTAACATTAACGTGTTCTATATTATAACTTTTTATTTGTTTGTTTTTGAGACAGGTCTCTCTATGTTGGCCTGCTATCCCAGAACTCACTATGTAGATCAGGATAGCTTCAAACTCACAGAGACTGGCCTGCCTCTGCCTCCCCAGTGCTGGGACTAAGGGTATGCAGTACCACTCCTACATGCTCTGTATTCTGCTTGTTCCTTTATTGCCCAGTCACTCACACTAGATGAAGGTCCCTAAATTTGTCATGTTACTATCTGTTTAATTGCCTAGCTTTCTTCTTCCTTTTTAAAAATTTACTGCAATCATTTATTTATTTAATTTTTGTGTGCATGGGGGGCAGGGTATGAGCCATGGCATGCACGTGATAGTCAGAGAACAACTTGTGGGAGTCAGTTCTCTCCTTCCGCCATATGAGTCCTGGTTATCAAAGTCAGGGCACTGGGCTTGGGGGCAAGCACTTTTACCTGCTAAGCCATCTCACTGGCCCTATCTTTCTTAAGAAATATTCTGAGTTTATTAGGGATTCAATCTTTATCTTTTTCATTTTGGTGCAGGTGGTACCCCCAGAAAGGTTCTTGCATGGCCATAAATGTTAGTAAATAGTTAGCTAATAGTAATAGCTATGACCTACTGTGTTGGTTTGGAAGAGCATATGGACATATCTTTTGCTTTTCTCATTAGTCACTTGAGCCCCACATTCTCTATTAGTAGAAATTCATTTTTTCTTAAGACCTTCCCACCCCATCTACAGATTATCCAATGGTGGTTGGGCTTGAGTTGGCCCAGAGATTGGTCCTGTGAGAACTGGGAAATCCGTCTGTAGCAGTTCCTATTCTCGTTATTGTGACAGAATACCTTCAGGGAGGAAGGACTTATTTTGGTTCATGGTTTCAGAGGGTTTCCATCCATCATAGCAGGGAAGACATGGCAGAGTTCATGGCAGTAGGAGCATGTGGCTGAGGCTCCTCCAATGGTTTACCCCCAAGGACCCTCCAGCTACTTCTTTCAGGTAATCCCTACAGATTCTACAGTGGTCTGGCCAGATGACTCATCAGGTAATGGTGCCTGCTGTTACACCTGACAACCTGATTAGATCCCCAGGACCCACATGATGGGAGGACACACACACACACACACACACACACACACACATACACACCATGAGCTGGGGGCAGGCCTTCAAAACATGAGTCTGTGGGTACATTTCATGTTCTGTCATTCTTCCTTCAGTTCAGTGCCATTATTTTGGGTAACATCTGGTCCCCACATGCTCCCAAGGAAAAATCTCATCTCATAAAAGGCCTCTAGCCTCCAGAAATCCATCAATTCAGGTGTCAGCTACCAAGGGAAAAAATTAGCCAAATAAATCCTCTGGCTTCATTTGCCCTTAGTAGACTTTAAAAAAGCACTAATTTTGAGCCAGACATGGTAATACATACCTGTAATCCTAGAACTCAGGAGGTAGAGGCAGGAGGATTAGAAGTTCAAGGTCAGCCTCAGCTACTTGGCAAGTTGGAGGTCAGCCAGACTACATGAAACCCTGTCTGAAAATAAATAAAAAGACAGGGCTGGAGAGATGGCTCAGTGGTTAAGAACACTGGTTGTTCTTTCAGAAGACCCAGGTTCAGATCCCAGTACTCACATGGCAGCTAACAACTGTCCATAACTCCAGTTCCAGGGGATCCGACAGCCTCTTTTGTCCTCTGAGGGCATTGTACGACACAGGTGCACTTACCTACATGCAGGCAATACATTCATACACATAAAATAAAAAATAATAAAATATTGAAAAAAATAAAAAGACAAGAAAAAAACCTTATTGAAAAAAAGTCACTGATTTCGAAAATCATAACTGGGAAATACATCAACTTCCCATCAGCTTTGCCAAGCAGACCACCTGTGACATGTGGGTTATGGTAATGGTTGCCTTAGTTGCTTCTCAGTGACCTGAAGTTTGCTTTTACTGAAAGCACTGACTTCACTTAGACTTTCAAAGGTTTGATGGTTGACTGGAACAGAAGAAAAGGCTTGGCATCTCTGTCTTCATGTTGTGTCTGTCCCCTTTGTGTCAGATGCTCCTCAGTACCATATGTGGATGTGTGGATCACTGGAGGAATGTTTTGTCCAAGACTGGGATGCCTGGTAAACCTGGCCTGATGCCTGTTGGAGCTAGCATGTGTTTCTTCTACCCCGCCCTTGTGCGCAGTTCCTTCAGCTGCTGCTTCTTACCTGTCATCAGGCCCAGAACAAACCACAGAGCCAGGATGTTTGTGCAGGACAATGAAACAGCCCCAAGAGGAACTCAGCAGTTCCCAGAGTGAGCTGACCATTCAACAAGTTGATCTGTGCCTTGCACAAGAAGGCAAACATCTTTTAGCATTGTGCCCATGGCCAATGGAAAATTACCAGACTTTAACACCCTTACCCTACAGATTGATAAAAGCCTGCCTATTGCTGTTGAAAGCAGTCCTCTCTTTGTCTCTGTCTGTGTCTCTGTCTCTCTCTCTCTTAGTCTCTCTGTCTCTGTCTCTTTCTCTGCTAGTGTCAGCCAAAGTTCTGATAAAGCTTGGCCTATATGTTCATAACTTGTGGCTCAGTGCCATTCCAATCCTTTCCATGCTGAAAAATCCCATTCCCTGTGACCTGCAGACAGGCTCTTGCTCAGCTTGCTCATGGCTAGCCCTGCCTAGTGTCTTTCCTGTGGGGTTGATTGTTTATGGATCAGTCCAAACTCATAAACTGCAAAAGTAAAAAAGATTTAATTGGGCATCTGAGGAGCAACTGGTTTGCACAGGTGTGAGCTAGTGTGCCTAGGAAGGCAGGAAAGGTGAGAGATCACATGGGCTATTGACTTGGAAAAGAACAGGCTATTCCGTCTCCGTTTGAAAACCTGAGGAAGCTGGCATTGTCATAGAGTTGACCTCACTGCCTCCAGTTACGAAATGAACACCTGGCAGTTTCTTGTGCATTAACTCATATCTCCCTCTAGGTGAGTCAGAGACTATTTCTATGTTGAGTTTTGTTTAAGTCACACTTTATTTATTTATTTAGGCTGGCCTTGAACTTGATCTGTAGCAGAGAATGTCCTTGAAATCCTCCTGATCTTCCTGCCTCCACCTCCCAAGTATTGACAGGTGTGTACCACCACATCTAGTTTATGCAGTGTTAGGGATCAAACCCAAGGCCTCGTGTATATTAGGTAAGCACTGTACCAACTGTGCTATACCTCCAGTTTCTTACTCTTGGGTTTTGGATTTTTTTTTCATTTTTGCTAATAGAATAGAATGGATGAACAGAATAGAAATTTCCATCAAACAGGAGTTCCATTGCTCCTTTTTTTTTAAGGGTGTAAATGCATGTATTTATATAGGTGGGTACAGGTATATGTGTGCCACAGTATGTATGTGGAGGTCAGTCCTTGTCTCTCTACCTTGTTTGAGAGGTTTTCTTCAAGCCAGGTTAGTTGGCCCATGAGCTTCTAGAGATTTCTCCTGTCTCTGCCTCCCATTTCCCTGTAGGGGTGTGCTGTGATAACAAATACTTTTGCTACTGTGTCCAGCTTTTACATGGGTTCTGGTTATATAGTAAGTGCTTTTTATCCACGGCGCCATCTCCCCATCCCTACGCCTGACTTTTTACATGAGTGCTAAGTTTTGAACTCAGGTCCTCGTGTTTGCACAGCAAGTGCTCTTACCCACTGAGTTATCTACCCACCCCCACTTCCCTAACCTCTTTTTTTCAAAGAATTCTTTTAAAACTCAGTTTTAGGGGCTGGAGAGATGGCTCAGAGGTTAAGGACAATGGTTGTTCTTACAGAAAACCCGGGTTCAAATCCCAGGATCCATATGGCAGCTAACGACTTTCTGTAACTCCAGTCCCAGGGATCCGACAGCCTCTTCTGACCTTTGCGGGCATTGCATGACATGGGTGCACTTACCTACGTGCAGGCAATACATGCATACACAAAAAATAAAAATAAAAAATAATTTTTAACTCAGTTTTATTTATTGTTGTTGTTGTTGTTTGTGTTGTATGTGTGCATGGTATATGTGGGCCCTCATGCCACAAGGTATGTGTGGAGGTCAGAGGACAACTTTGTGGAGTCAGTTCTCTCCTTCCACATTTATATGGATTCTGGGGATCAGACTCTGGACATAAGGTTTACATGGCACTACTTTACCTGCTGAGACATCTCACTGGCCCCTCATCTTGAGCCTCTGAGTGCAGTGCAGTTATGCCCTTGTTAGTGGTCAGTCCCAATTCCTTAAGCAGATTTATTTTTTTCCAGAAAAGTCTTTTGAAAGGAGTTACATACTAGTTGCTTGTCTTTTGATGTTTGACTATGAAGTGACCCCCAAAAACTCAAGTTAAAGAAAGGCTTGATGCCCAGCTCAGTGTTCAGAGGAGGGATTTTTAGGAAATGATTGGAGCATGAGGGCTCTGATCTAATCAATGATTGAATCCATTGATTGATAATTTGATAATGTTATTGAGTAGTGGGACTTAGGAGCTAGGGCCCTGTTGGAGGATATAGGTCATTGGCTGTGTGCCCTTGAAGGGTGTGCCCTGTCCCTGGTCCCTTCTCTCACTGGTTCATGGCTGCCTAAGGTGAGCAGCTGTGTTCTGCTATACCCTTCCCCCATGGTGCTCTACTTCACCACAGGCTGATCACAATGAAGCCAACCAGCCATGGACTGAGACCTCTGAATCCCTGAGCTAAAATAAATCTTTCCTGCTTTGAGTTGATCTGCTCAGGCATTTTGTCACAGTGATGAAATATGGCTAACACCCTAGGTCATGAGAACAGTTTTTGAAGATCACTGCAACATAACAATACATCTTTTCATTTGACAGCATGCATTAGTCCATAGGAGAGAACTTTCTTCATTATCTGTTTATCTTTAAAATAATGAGTATGGCCGGGTGTGGTGGTGTGCGCCTTTAATCCCTGTACTTGGGAGGCAGAGGCAGGCAGATGTCTGTGAGTTCAAGGCCAGCCTGGTCTACATAGTGAGTTCCAGGACAGCTGGGGCTACAGGGAGGCCCTTCTCAATAAATAAATAAATAATAAATAAATAAATGAATAAATAAATAAATAAATAAAAAAAAATAAAATGAGTATAAGAATGACAAATCAGGTCTTTTTGTTTTTGTAGTATCACTACAAACTCATGGTTTCATGTTTACTTGATATATTTTTATCACTTGAAATTATTGCCTATTCTAATGCTCAAATTGTCCCATCTTTGGGCAGTGGGAACCTTTTCCATATGGCTCCTGAACAGGGGACCATTCATTTCACAGATGAGGACCCAAGGCTCAGTATTGAGGTCTTGCTAACAAAAGCATCATCTAGTAGGACACAGTGCTGGACTTCAAACCCAGGTGTGTCCAACAGAGACTGTCAGGTCACAAAATTCATATTTCACAAATGAGAATTTTATGCAAAGAATTACCAGCTTGGTCTAAAATTAAGTAGATACTTGAAAGGGTAAAAAGATTTTAAATTTTTAGGAAGTTAACTACAGCAAAAGGTTAAGGGAAAGAAGGGTGGAACCTGGAACTGTTGACATTTAGAGATGTGGAAATGCTGCATGGAGAAGAAATTCTGAGGTCTGAGAAGCTGCTGTTTATGATGCTGGTGAGCATGGAGGGATAGTCCATGAGCCCGGGATACCAGCTGCCTCTCATGGTGTCAGAGTTTACTTCGAAGTGGACAACTGCTAACTGGACGCCAGGAGACTCCACGGTGCCATTAAGGCTACCTGCTAAACAAGGGATGTGCAACTGTCAAGCACAGACAGGGCAGGGATGATGGTCCAGGTACCCCATGCTAGTCAGAACCCCACTGGAGGTGCACAGAAAGTCCACTGAAGTTCACTGGAAGGCCACTGGAAAAGTCCTGGAAACTTGCCTGAAATGGACAGGAAGGTACAATTCTTTTCTTCCCCAGCAGCCTGGAGCCTCCCTTAGTGTCCTCTGCTGGCAGAGTGACTCTGACCAAGTATAGATTTGAGGGGTTTGAGCTGAGTAGCAAAAACTTGGTCATCAGCGTCCTGGCATGAGGCATGGCAGTGTCCTTGGCAATACTGGAGACTGGATTAGAGTGTTGCTCTTGTCCCTGGAAGAGAAGTGGAAGGGTTGAAGCAGCCATAGCAATAGAAGGAAACAACTACCTGGAAAACTTTGAGTATTTCTGAGCTGACATTTCCTGGTCTGGAGGGTAAGCCCTGGCTGCATTTGTTCCTATATTCACCAGTAGGACTCCCCTGGGCTCCTGGTTCTTAAATAGGGTTGACTGATGGAGGACCAGGAGCCTAGTAGGAGTTGAGTCAGGCACTCTCAGCTCATCTCTGTGGAGGCTGCACATTGCTTGGTATGAGATCAGGAGAGGGTTGGAATCCTTTGGTAGTAGTGAGCAGAGCTCTGGGTCTCCCAGACAAGGTGAGTGAAGCAACGAGGTCTTCTACCGTCCTGCAGGATGGGTAAAGCTTCACCATGCTACCTTCATGGGTGGACTTTCTGACTCCTCTGAGCTCTGGCTCCTGATGGGCCTTGATGACTCCTGGCCTCCACTACATCACATTTCTGGAGCTGCCGGGTGGGGGCCGGAGCTTGAGTGAGTGGATCCTGCCAGACAATCAGGCTTCAGTTTGATTTCCTTTAGATACTGAAATTCCAGCCCATCCCTAGAGCTGTTCAAGGACTCTGACCCCACCGCAGTGTGTATGGAAGAGGAGCCATGAAGACCTGGACAAGATGCATCCTGCTTCTCCTGCTACAGCTGGTACCAGGTAAGGGACATTCCTCTGTCCCCACCTCCTTTCCTGCTGACCGCCCCTGAGCTCTCACTCCATCATCCCATTTCCTTCCTGGACAAGTAGGAGAGGGCTGGGAGCAGGAGGTCAAGACTTGGATGCCCACTGGCCCTCTGATGGAGGCAGGAGAAGGCAGAATCAAAGAGGAGAGTGGTTGTTTGCTCCAAAGTAGGGTGATGTCACTGAGCCAGGTCATCAGGATGATGACTTTGAATGTTGTCCCCAGGCCCTTCTCTTCTGTGTTTCTCTCTCTCTCTCTCTCTCTCTCTCTCTCTCTCTCTCTCCTCTCTCCCTCTCTCTTTCTCTCTCTCTGTCTTTTTGAGATGGTCTCCCCATAGTTCCAGCTGGCCTGAAACTTGCTATGTAGATCAGGCTGGCCTCATTTTTACAGAGATCCTCCCGCCTCTGCCTCTTGAGTGCTGGAATCAAAGCCTTGGGCCACCACAACTGTCCTTCTTTTCCTTTTTCAATCCTATGAGAATTTCATATGCTATACAGTACATTTTTTTGAGACAGTCTCAAAAAAGGGCCACCTGTGGTCCCAGCTGGCCTGGAATTCACTATATAGACCAGGATGACCTCAATCTCTCAGAGTTCCTCTTGCTTCTGCCTCCTGAGTGCTACAAGTAGATATGTGTGCCACCACACCAGGTGTATACAATATATTTTGATTATACCCACCACCCACTCCCCTCTTGACTACTTGGGGACCAGCATGTCCCCCTTCAACTTCATCATCATCACCATCTCCTCCTCCTCTTCTTTCTCCCCCTCCTCCTCTTCTTCTTTGCACCTACTGAGTCCATTTAGTGCTGCCCCATATGCACAAGGATGTGGATCATCTATTGGAGCCAGTGGCCACACCCCCCAAAGAAAAATTCCCCTTCCCCCAGTAGCCATCATCTACAAATAGCTTCTCAGCTAGGGGTGGGGCCTTTCGAGTTTCTCCCCATCCATGCTGGAGCCAGTGGCTGAGCACTCAGTCACTTATTCTCAACACTTTGATCAGTTATGATTGTCTGCACTAACCAGGATCCACTGTAAAACCTCTTATTTTCTAGGGGCATATGGGGATGTATTGCCTTCAGGTCAGGGCCATCTCTGGCTGCCCCAGTCCAGGTCAGGGGATGGAAGGAGGTGTTGGAGACGGAGAGACAGGACCCAAGTTGGAGTAGCTTTCTGAGAAGGCCCCTTTGCAGTGTGTTGCCACTCCAGAGATACTGGGAAGATTGTGGGTGGCCAAAATGCCCTGGAAGGACAGTGGCCTTGGCAGGTCAGCCTGTGGACCACCTCAGAGGGCCATATATGTGGAGGCTCCCTCATCCATTCGGGCTGGGTGCTCACAGCTGCTCACTGCTTCCTTGGGTGGGTGGAGTTGGGGTGGAGAGTGGCTGCATCCTCCTTGTCTTGTCCCTCTTTGGCAGCTGCTTCAGCTGGGTCTGTCTCCTTCTACGTCTCTGAATCTCAGATTCTACCATGTGAAGGTTGGAGGACTGACACTCTCCCTTCTGGAACCCCACTCCACCTTTGTGGCTGTGAGGAGCATTCTTGTCTACCCTGGCTACATCTGGGAGGAGAGGTCCAGTGGAGACATTGCCTGGGTGCAGCTGGACAGCCCCCTGAAACCCTCCCAATTCACCCCTGTCTGCCTCCCAGAAGCCCAAGTCTTCCTAACCCCAAGGACTCTCTGCTGGGGGTCCACCCAGGAGAGACGTAAGGGAATGTGTCCTTACCTAATCCCCACTCCTGCTTAGGGAAGGACCTGCCTAGGGGATGTACTGACTAATTTGTGGGACTCCCCTTGGCCAAGGTGACCACTCACGGTGGATTTGGGGATGTTCAGGATTCTGCCCATTGCTGAGATGGGTAAGCTGAGGCTCAGCAGTTGTGAGATTACAGAGGGTAGTATGGTTCACAGGTGATAGAATGGACTTAACCCCTGCTCCCTGACTCTCTGTCTCCTAACTTTGAGGCATGGGAGGGAAGGGGGGACAGAGGAGGAATGGTTCAGGCTACTGTCTGCATGGTGGGAGGGAGTTCTTCTGAATGGGGACAAGGTTCAAGGTAGACTCACGCCAGGCTTCTGTCTGCTCCAGTCCTAGTGAGCATCCTCTAGGAGGTGGCTGTGCCTCTCCTGGACTCAGAGGAATGTGAACTGATGTACCATCTTGGGGAGCCCAGCCTGACTGGGCAGCAGCTCATCCAGTCAGACATGCTTTGTGCCGGCTTTGTAGAGGGCCAGAAAGACTCCTGCCAGGTGATAGCAGCCTTCATCTCCCCCTCCTGACTCAGCGCACTCTAGGCTCACTCTGCCATGTACTCCATCCCTATATCCTATATCCCAGGGGCTCCAGAGGGACCAGAGCCTTTGCCCAGCCTCTGTGGCCTCAGCAGAGGGTATTCCTGGAAGTCCTTCTTAACTGAGCATTTATCTCTCTACCTCAGGGTAACTCTGGGGGGCCGCTGGTCTGTGCCATCAACAGTTCCTGGGTCCAGGTTGGGGTCACCAGCTGGGGGTTTGGCTGTGCTTGGCCATTCTGGCCTGGTGTCTACACACGAGTGCCGACCTACATGAACTGGATTCAGAGAACGTTGGCTGGGTACCACTCTGATGACTCTGGGTCATATTCCAGAGTCCCTGAGTCACATGAAATACTGCTGCTTGTGCTGCTGATATTAGTCCTACCAGGGATCTTGTGAGTCATGAGTCCTAGATCCCAGAATCCTCTTCTGGTGGGATTTATGACCTAGGGGCTTAAAGTTGATACTGAGAAAAATGAATCTTAAATGATGTTTGAAGGTAACAGCCTGGGAGGTACTGGAGGATGCAGTGACTTGAAGAATTCAAGGACACAGCGATC
The DNA here is from genome assembly GCF_000622305.1 of Nannospalax galili. Lineage (NCBI taxonomy): Eukaryota > Metazoa > Chordata > Mammalia > Rodentia > Spalacidae > Nannospalax > Nannospalax galili. The sequence continues at coordinate 636,720 of NW_008330333.1, forward strand.
TGAAACTATGGTCCTTCCCCCTTGGGCTCCTCACCTAGCATGAGGAAGCATCCTGTCAAACAGAGGCAAACACTCACATGTCACAGGTCCTGTTCAGCTCTTTTCTTTTTTTTTTTTTTTGGTCTTTTTGAGACAGGGTCTCCCTGTAGCCCTAGATGGCCTGGAACTCACTGTGTAGACCAGGCTGGCCTTGAACTCACAGAGATCCCTCTGCCTCTGCCTCCCGAGAAGGAGTGCTGGGACAAAAGGTGTGCGCCACCACGCCCGGCCTCAGCTCTTTTCTTGTCAACTCTTTTAGTCCCATTTCAATGCTGCAATGTAGAGCCCAGTGTACAGGGGAAATAGTGAGGCACAGAGAGTTCCTAAGGCCACATTCTACTCAGCTGGAGTAGAATCCCTGCCAAGGCAGGTTGCAGCTCAGAACCTGTGCTCTTGGCTATCAGGGACTCTTACTACATACCCCAGGCTGGCTTCAAACTTTCTGCTACCCTCAGTTCCTAAATGCTCTGATTACAGGCCTATGACTACCACACCCAGCTTTTGTTCTATAGTTGTAAGGCAAAAAAATTCCCTTGGCAGAGTAAATTTTTTTGAGGTTCTCCCCTAGAACTCACTATGTAGACCAGGCTTACCTTGAACTCAAAGAGATATGCCTGCCTCTGCCTCCTGAGTGTTGGTATAAAAGGCATGTACCACCACGCCTGGCCAGCAGAGTAATTTTATATTTGTTGAGTCTGATCATGAAAAATGTATGTGTTTTTCAGGTGTCAATTCCTTTATCTTACAGTTTTCTAACCATTTTCATTGTATTTTATAAGAGCATCTGGCCATGTATAATGTGCATTATATTGGTAATTGTCCTGTGCTGTTTGAACTCATTGAGAAGCTAGCTCTGAAAGTAGAGGTTACTCCACCCTGATTCAGACCCAAGCATGTTTGCCTTAAGGTGTTCTTTAAGGTTCTCTGTCTGGAATGGGCTGGCCCACCACAGCTCTATGCCAGGAAGGGAAGAGAACAGCAAAACAGTCCAAGAATAAAAGCATTGTAAGCTGGATGTTGTGGCACTGGCCTTTATTCTCTGTAAGATAGAGAATAAAGTTTACATAGCAAGTTCCAGGCCATCTGGGGCTACAGGGAGACCCTGCTTCAACACCGCCGCCCCCCCCGACCCTGCCAAAAAAACCCTGAATCCTTGAGAACAGCTAGAAGGTAAACCATTTCCAACAGAGGTTACTACTGTTTATCCCATGTTATAAAAATGCCTACAGTGGGAAAGAAAAACCAGCAATTCAGCCCTGGGAAGCTCGTCCACGGAGAGAAAGCTCAATCAGGAAATCCAGCTGACAGCTTTCACTTCCCTGTTGGTTCCTACTAGATCTTGTGACCATCTGATTTGATGATGTTATCTCTATCTATTGCTATTTGTGCTTTTACTTGGAAACTCACTGGAGGAGACCCTCTGCTCTGCCTAGTACTCTATGGGAGCTCCAGCTGACCGCCTCGACATAGCTTCCCTAGTCAATTTCTGATGAATGTTTTGAGCACCAGATTTGATGACGTTCTGCTTCCCGTCTATCAGCTACGTACCCATCTCTTGCTATTCATTTCTTTTACTTTGGTTTGCTATGTACTTAATAAACTCACCCATTCAGAATGAAAAGTATGGCTATTGTAGATCATTCTTGGAATAGTACAGAACACCATAGTATATTTAAAAATAGTCCTTTATCTCAGAAGGATTTCAAAGTCCAGGCCTGGGCAGTTTGCCTCCACTTCTATATCTTCACAGTTAGAATCACCCTTGTCCTGACAACTCTTGTCCTGTGTGGTTATTAGCAGACTCCCATTCTCCCATTCTCTTTCAAGAATGTCCCAAAAGTTGGACTTTTAGTTATATGTAGTCACCATGACTCAGCCAACTCAAGAGCAGGGAACCCTTTGAAATTTGCAGAACTTTCAGTCTCAACCTCAGGATATAGTTGCCATGACCATCAACTGGCCAATGAGAGTCTTCGTTCTGCCTGTTCTGGCCAGTGCTACCACACATGGGTGCTGTCCACAGTAGCCGTGGGTCCCTTCGCCAACTTGGTGGTGAGAACCCTCTGGCTGGGTTTTAGCAGATGGACAAAAGGGCACTTGACAGAGCTAGGTCATCATTTGCAGGGAGGGAGGCATTTTCAAACTTGCACCGTTGCCTCAAAGTTTGAGAAACTCCCACTGTCTGTGTTAGAAGGGGTGGCTGGGGGTAAAGGGGATGGCTATTCCCTTTAAGGGGACCATGTGAGCCCCTCAGGGATAAGTCTGTTTCCTGAACACCCTGGGAAGGTTGTCTAGAACGCTACATGGGGGTGGGGGCTCTAAGTCTGGGGTCAAAACCAAGGGGGGAGGCCGAGGAAGTGACTTAGTCGGTCAAGTGCTTACCACAAAAGCATGAGGACCTAAGTTTGATCCTCTACACCCATGTGAAAAAGCCAGGCACAGCAGTGTACACCAGTAATCTGAGCACTAGGAAGGCGGTAAGGGTTCCTGGGACTTGCTGGCTAGCCAGGCTAGCCTAATAGGTAAGCTCCAGGCCAAAGAGACACTGTTTCGAAAAAGGAAGTGGATGGCACCTGGAATAGCAACATCTAAGTTTGACCTCTGGCCTTCACACACATGTGCACATGTGTATACATACACAGGACACATACAGCTGAGGTGGGCTTGATTGGAGCTGACCTCCCAGGGCAGAGGGAGGAGATGTGGGGGCAAGGGACCTATCAGTCCTGGACCATCTGCCCTTCCAGAGGGCAGGCACTGTGGACAGCTTCTTAGTTGTAAAGAAATTTCTACCGCCCTGAATAGGGGTGCTGTCAAATCTTTTAGTTCCCCATGGATTGCCCTCACAGGGCTCTCCTCTGTCTATTCCCGTTTCCCTATGCTCTGTTGTATCTTGTTTGTCCTTTTAGCACTCAGAACTCAAGTCCCCAGTAGAAGATTCTGGCCTTTCAGATTCGTCTCATCATTTTCCCTTGCTAATACCTTTCAAGTGTTTTGCTAATAAATTCTCTGTCTCCTTACTCCTAACAATAAGTGCCTTCTAGAAGTTTAGAGAGAAGGTAGTAGATTACAACAGAACTAAAATGCCTCAGTTCTGCATTTCTAAATTTTGTTTATTTTTTCGTTTTTTTTTTAGACAGAGTCTCCCTGTATCCCCAAGTGACCTGGAACACACTATGCAGACCAGACTGGACTTGAAATCACAGAGATCCACCTGCCTCTGCCTCTGGGATTAAAGGTGTGCTCCAGCATGCCTGGTTTATTAGTACTGAAGCCCATGGAGGCCAATGGTATCAGATCCCCTGGAGCTGGAATTATAGGTGGTTGACCTGATGCAGGTTCTGGGATGAAGCTTGGGTCGTCTGGAGGAGCAATATGTACTCTTAACCGCTAAAACATCTCTCTAGCCACAGTTTGTTTGTGGGGTTTTGTTGTTTTTTTTGGTGGGGGGAGTCAGGGTCTCCCTGTAGCCCCAGCTGGTCTGAAACTTGATATGTAGACCAGGCTGGCCTAGATCTCACAGAGGTCTGCCTGCCTCTGTCTCCTGAGTGTTGGGATTAAAGGCATGCACCACCATGGCCAGCTTCTCAATTTTTTTAAGGATTCGTTTTTGAAACAGGATCTCATATAGCCCATGCTAGCCTCAACTTATGTAGTTGATGATGACCTTGAACTCTGGATCCTCCTGCCTTCAGCTCTGGAGTGTTGGAATTACAGGGGTGTACAACTAAGCCTGGTTTCAAATTTTCATTTCAAGAGCCCTCCTTAGATAGTAGCTCTGGTCTTTTCTTCAAATGACCCACCCACCAGGGACACACAACCCTGCTCCAAGGTCACCTCTCATCCAAGCTGTGTGTGTGCTTTTTCTGTGCATCTTTTTGTGTGCCTCCATGGGTATGAATTGGACAGACCCATATTCATTTCCCAGTAGTATACTTAACCCTACCCTCCCAGGGCCTCCCCTCATCCCCACCTTCTTCCCCTCCCCTTCTGCCAACAGGTTACAGGAAGGAGCGTGAAGCAATCCAGAAAACCCCAGGATTTTCTTACCCTGATAATGACTGCGTGCAAACATGGCCCCCTTTTTCTTCTTCTGATCATTGGCTTTCTTCCCCTTATAAAGCCTTCTCACTTGGCTCCCAGTTTACTACAGCAGGCAAGGAGGGCTTTCCTAGTGCTGAGGTGGGAATGGGGGTCAAGTGTGACTTGGAGACCAGGGGGTATCTGACACCACTAAGGGGTTTGTGGCACCACACCCAGCAGTTCTGGCACCTAGGTATTGTACCTATCCTTTCTTCACAAGGGCCTCTCTCAGGCACCCCTGCTGTCTTCACTGTCCATATACCCAGGCTGGCCACCCTCAGACCCAGGTTGGTCTAGTGACAGGTTCATTCTAGGACAGATTGCAGCACATCTGCCCAATTCCTTATTGTGCAAGAGGAGGCAGTTCATGGCCAATATAGACAATACACAGATGCACCTCCAGGGTTGAGCCAGAACAAGGATAAGGAAATGGTTACAATTTACTCAAATGTTCTGGAAGACCCACAGGACTGACTTCTGTCCAAAGGTCGGGGTCACCCAGGCCTTTGGTGTTTGGTCAAAGTGAGGAGCTGAGCCAGGGCCTCGGGCTGGCTTGGCCTCATCTCAGAACTAGGAGTGAACTGGCTAGAAATGATTCCCAGGGACATGTGAGCTGTGCCAATGGCACCATGTGTAGCTGGGCCCTGGTTTCCAAAGCAAGAAACTCCATGCTGTAGGTGCTGAGGTTATTGGGCACTGGGAGTATAGGAGGCTCTGGAAAGGCCATTCCCCCCATGAGGGTATGCTGGCCTGGCACCTGAACCGGAAGTGGTGGAAGGAAAAGATGATTTGGGTTTGTCTCATGCTTCACCAGGAAAATTCACTTCTTGAGGAAGCTTTGGCTTCCTCAGCTGTAGAAATTGGAAATTATGGGGCTGGAGAAATGACTCAGTGTTTAAGAGCATTGGCTGCTTTTGCAGAGGACCCACGTTTGGTTCCCAGCACCCATATGGAGGGTAATAACCGTTTCTAACTCTGGTTCCAGGGAATCCAATGCCCTCTTCTGACTTCTGTGGGCATTACACTTATGTACATGCAGGTAATACACTCATACACAAAATAAAATAAAAACGATAAACAAAATATTTAAAAAATGGAAATTAACCTCCCCCCAAGGATGTTCATGACTGAGTAATGATTGTGCGAGTATGTAACATCATGTATGTTCCAAAACAGTACATGATAAATGACAAGGTGTTGTTCCATCCAACCTTATATTTACCCATCTGCTTATCGATCCTTCTATCTGCTCATCTATCTATCCACCTGTTCATTGGCATGTCTACCCACCTATCTCTTTGTCCATCCATCCATCCATCCATCCATCCACTTACATACCTACTTATTTACTCATCCATCTATCCCCTTCATTCAAGGACAATGATCAGATCATAGGAAACTTCCTAGCATAGACAGCCAGATACTTCAACAGGAGCTCATTCCCCCAAGCAACATGAGGAAAGCAATTGCTTCATCACAGATTTTTCTCACCGCTGTCTAAACCTACTTCCTTCCTTCCTGTTGCCAGCTCTTAGTGTTACTAGTTCAAATGAAGTTAGAAATTTCAAAAAGGCAAGCAATACCATCCAAATGTTCAAGCATAAAAGACAGTTCATGAGATGGAGTTCCAGGACTGCTTTCCTAGGAAGTAACAAATAGGTCTTATATTGTCTGTCAGGTTTTCCCAGGCTATTATGGCTTTTGAAAAGGCTCAGGACTTCTGAATGCAACATAATTTTTTTTAAAAACAGGGTCTTCCTGTAGCCCCAGCTGGCCTAGAACTCACTATATAGACCAGGCTGGCCATGAACTCACAGAGATCTGCCTGTCTCTGCCTCCCAAGTGCTGGAATTAAAAGCGTGTGCCACCATGCTCGGTGCAACATAACTTTTAATCTTGGCCCTGGAACACTGGGTCTGTTCATGCTATGGCTGACTGGAAGTCAATTCCCCAGAAAGGTCAGACAGCAGTCAGAGTCAAGCTACCTGAGCACAGAGAGGCTTCGGGAAAGTCCCTCTGCAGGCTTTGGAGGAAGTAGGTAGCATAAACAGGCTATTTTAGGATGAACAGTCTGTAGAAACCTGCTTCATTAAAGATGGGAAACACGGTTGGGAAGTCAGGCCTTTCTTACTCTGTTGTGTCCCATCCCCAACATCCCCAGCCCTCTCAGTCCTTGTGTCACAGGTGGTCCTTGTGTCTTTCAAGTTTTGCAGGCATGGTGATTTATGTCTGCAATTCTGGCATTCAGGAGGCATAAGGATTGTTTCCAGTACAAGGTTATTGAGATCCTGTTTCAGAAAAAGGGGGAGGGAAGAGAGATGACTCAGTAAAGTACTTGCCTTGCAAGCACAAAGACCTGAGTTCAATTCCCAGAATCCATGTGAAAAAGCCAGTCGTGGTAGTATGTACTTGTAGTCCAGCGAAACCTGTGACTGTAGCCAGCCAACTTAGCTGAACTGGCAAGTTCCAGGCCAATGAGAGACAGTATCAAAAACCAAAGTGGATAGCACTTGGAGAATACCACCCAAGGCTATCCTCTGGCTTCCACATGCACCTGCGTGCGTGCACACACACATACACGCACACACACACACACACACACACACACACACACATACCAGTCACTATCTCTGGCTAATGGGCTATTTATTTTTAGACAGAGTTTCCTTGTAGCCCCAGCTTGCCTGGAACTTGCTATGTAGACCAGACTGGCCTCAGTCTCACAGAGATCCACCTGCTTCTGCCTCCTGAGTGCTGGGATTAAATGCATGTGCCACCATACCTGGCTTATTTATTATTTATTATTTATTTATTTATTTATTATTTATTTTTGAGACACTGTCTCACTCTGTAGCTCAGGCTAGGATTGACCTTTGTGCAATATTCCTCAGTCCTGGGATTAAAGGCATGATCCACCACTCCTGGTTGGACTTCTATTTATTTTTTTAAGATTTATTTTATTCATTTTAATTATGTGTGTGTGCGTGTGTTCCTATATACATTTGTATATATGAGTACAGGTGCTATTGGAGGTCAGAGGCTTCAGATTCCCTGGAACTGAAGTTATAGGCAGTTATGAACCACCTGATATAGTGCTGGGAACAAAACTCAGGTCCTCTGCAAGAGCAGTACATATTCTTAGCTGTTGGGCTACCTCTCCAGCCCCTTTTAATGAATTATTATGTATTTTTATGCATTTGAGTGTTTTACTTACATGTATGTAAGTGCACCCATGTGTGCAATCCCCACAGAGGCCAGAAGAGGGCATCATATCCCCCTGGAGCTGGAGTTAGAAACAGTTGTTAGCCACCATGTGGATTCTGGAAACCAAACCCAGGTCCTCTGCAAGAGGAACCAGTGTTCTTAACTGCTGAGCCAGCTCTCCAATTCCTCTATCTATTTATCTATCTATCTATCTATCTATCTATCTATCTATCTATCTATCTATCATCTATCATCTATCATCTATCTATCTATCTATCATCTATCTATCTATTTATCATCTATCATCATCTATCTAGAGACAGTGTGACCTTGAACTTGTTATGAGGCAGAGGATGTTCTTGAACTTCTGATCTGCCTGCCTTCATCTTCCAGATGCTGGGGTTATAGTTATATATCAAAACAACAGTCCTGTGAATTGAGCTAGGACCTTTTTGCATGCTAGGCAAGCAGTCTACCAATTGAAATAGAACCACAGGCCCAACTTTTCATAGATGTCTCTACTTTGATTTAAATTTCCTTTTGTTCAATGACCAAACGTATTTTTCTAATTTTCCAGCTTTTTTTCCTTTTGTGTGTACAATTGCGTGCGTGCATGCATGTGTGTGTGTGTGTACATGCGTGTGCTCATGTATGTGTGTATTTGTTATGTGAATGAAAGGCCAGAGGTAGGTGTCTTACTCAATCCCTGCCCCTCTTTTTTTTTTTTCTTATTTTTAAAATTGTTTTTGAGATAGGGTCTTCCTGTAGCCCCAGCTGGCCTGGAACTCACTGTGTAGACAAGGCTGGCCTCAATCTCATAAAGAGTCACCTGCCTATGTGTATGAATGTTTTGCCTGTATGTATCTAAGTGCACCTGTGTAATGCCTGCATGTTTGTAAGTGCACCCGTGTTGTGCAATGTCCAAAGGGTCAGAAGAGGGTTTCAGATACCCTGTAACTGGAATTACATATGGTTGTTAGCTGCCATGTGAGTGCTGGGAATCGAACCCAGGTCCTCTGCAAGAGCAACCAGTGCTCTTAACCCCTGAGCCATCTCTCCAGCCCTATTTTATTTATTTTTATGTGTATGAGTATTTTGATTGTGTGTATTTTAGTACACCCACAGGGGACAGAAAAGGGCATCAAATCCCCTGAAACTGGAGTTAAGTACAATTGTTAGTTGCCACATGGGTGCTGGGAACCAAATCCAGGTCCTCTGCAAGAACAGACACTGTTCTTAACCTCTAAGCCATCTCTCCAGCCCCACTACTTTACTTTTTGAGTCTCTCACTGAATCTGGAGTGCAATGATTTGGCTAGATAGGCTGAGCAGCAAGCCCCAAGGATTTGCCTGTCTGCCTCCCCAAGTGCTGGGATTACAGGTGCACACTGCCACGTCTGGCTTTTTTATGTGGGTGCTGGGGAGCTTTATGCCATAAGTTCAAGGCAGTAGGGGTAGTTCTTATTTTAATTTTTAAAAGTGAAGTTATTCTAAGGAAACAAGGATTATCACCACATGAGCTTACATAATCTTGATATCTCTGTGAGGCCAACCAACAGGTGAGCACAGGTAGAACCAAGCAAAGCCTAGAAGGAAGAATTCACTTTTTTTTTCTTTTAAAAAAGGTATTATTTAAATTATACTGTGTGTGTGTGTGTGTGTGTGTGTGTGTGTGTGTGTGTGTGTGTGTGTGTAGAGGTCAGAAGACAACTTGCAGGAGTTGGTTCTCTCCTTCCAACGTGTGGGTCCCAGGGACAGAGCTCAGGTCTTTAGGCTGGATGGCAAGTGCCCTTACCTGCTGAGCCATCTTGGTTGGCCTGGGGTCCCCTTTGTTAATTTTGCACATGATCTTTGAAATTCTCTTCGCCTGACACTCCAAAACAACAACCAGAAGGAAGGAGTTTAATATTAAAAAAAAAATCAAACAGCTGGGTAAAAGGTTTTGGAAAGTGCTTCAGGAAGGAGACTGAGTAGACAACATGCACTCCAACAAGAAAGTGACTCCCTATCATTGTTATTAGAGTGGTCCAGGCTATGATTTTCATTTTTTAAATGCCCTTATCCCAGGCTCATGCGCTGAACACTTAGTCCTCAGCTAGTAAAATTATTTTGAGAATTCTGGAAACTAGGAGAAAGTAGGTCACTGTCATAGTTTCTTTTCCCTTTGCTGTGATAAAATGCCCTAACAAAAGCAACTGAATGGCGAAGAGTTTATTTGGCTTACAGTTCCAAGTCACAGTCCATCATGGTGGGAAAGTCACAGCGGCAGGAGCTTGAGGCAGCTGGGCACATTGCATCCACAACTGGAAGCAGAGAGTGACAAGTGCATGCTAGTGCTCAGCTCTACACAGTCTAAAGTCCCCCTGCTAGCGAATGGTGCTGCTCACAGTGAGCAGCTCTTCCCACCTCAACTAATGAATTGAAATAACACCCCACAAGCATGCTCAGAGAGCCATCTCCCAGGTGATTCTTGATTGTGTCAAGCTGGCAATTAGCACTACCATCACGTTCAGTGAGGGTGTATCTTGGAAGACTCTGGCCCCCTCCCCGACTGTGATGTGAACAGCATCTTTGCCCACATACCCTGACTGCCATGAATTTCTGCTCAAGGGTTTGGGATCAAGCAACTCTGGATTGAATCCTCTGAAACTTGAGCCAAAAGAAATTTTCTCTCCTTTAGGATATCTCTCATGTGGCTTTTCTTTTTAAATATCTTTTATTTTTTATTATATGTATGTCTGATTGTCTGTGTGTGGGTATGTGCACAGGAGTGCAGGTGCCTGCAGAAGCAAGAAGAGGGCATTAGATCCTAGAGCTGGAGTCCCGGGTGGTTGTGAGCTATCTGATGTGGGTCATGGGAACCAAACTCTGGTCCTCTGGAAGAGCAGCAAACACTATTTTAACCACTGAGCCATCTCTCTAGATTCTAGTTTTTTTTGGGGGGGGTCTTTTTGAGACAGGGTCTCCCCATAGCCCCAGCTGTCCTGGAACTCACTATGTAGACCAGGCTGGCCTTGAACTCATAGAGATCCACCTGCCTCTGCCTCCAGAGTGCTGGGATTAAAGGTGTGCACCACCATGCCCAGCCCTGGATCCTAGTTTTTTAAAATTACATTTATTTATTTATGTATGGGGGTTTGTGGGGGACTGTCTGTGCCACATGCATGGGTGGAGGTCAGAGCAGAAGTTGGTTCTCTCCTTTCCAGAGATCAACCTCAAGTTATTCAGGCTTGGTAGCAGGAGTCTTTCCCTGCTGAGACATCTTGCTAGCTGTTCTCTTAGGTTTTGGTCATAGCTATGAGAAAGTGACCAATAAAGTCAAAATGAAAGACATGAACAGCACCAACTCTTGACAAGGGTGGCAAGTGGAAGACCCACACCTGCTGCAGGGAACACACATGGTGCTGCCACTTCAAGAGCTGGTTTGCAGTTTCTTTCCTTCACTTTTTTTTGGGGGGGAAGGGTGGAATTTGAGGCAGGGTCTCATGTACCCAGGCTGACCTTGAATACCTGATCCTCCTGCCTCCACTTCCCAAGTGCTTGGATTACAGACCTGTGTCACCATGCCCACCAGGCAGTTTCTTTAAAATCTAATCACTTGCTGTATGAGACATCAATTGTACATCTAAATATTTTATCCCAAGAGGGATAAAAAATTCTGTCTCCCTGAATGCTTATGCAAAAATATTCATAGAATCTCTCCCTACAGTAGGGGCCCAAACCTCAGCAGATCACCTGAGAGTGCCTGGATCCTGCCTCTGAGTGGTGGTAAATGGATGGATCTAGAAATTGTTATACTAAGTGAAGTAACACAGACTCAGAAAAACAAAAGATGTATGTTCTCCCTCATTTGTGGATCCTAGCACCAAATCCTTATAAGTGAGTACATATCATGATATAACAGCAGGAACCAGGAAAATGGAAGGGAACCAGGAAGCTAAAGGGAAAAAAGGAACCCGAGAGAGAATAGTAGGAGACAGGTGTTACTAAGGGAGAAATGTGTAAAAAAAAGAGGGGGTAGTTAAATGGGACAGGGAGAAGGAGGGCTATACAAAGAACTATGGGAATAAAGGGGAAGAAGGAGCTCAAGAGAGGTGGGACCATTACCATAAAGAAATTATCAAGGGAGAAATGGGGACACTTTAAATGGGGAGGGCATGGAGGGAGGATAAGAGATGGAGTGAATGAGGAGAGATAAATAGTGCCTTGCTAACATAAAAAAAACCAGAAGGAACTGTATTAGTCCAAAAACCTACTGAAAAATTGCACATACAACATCTCTACATGAGTCCATGAGTATAGCTGAAGACTACATAACAAGAAACAGTGCCAGACCGGAGAAACCTTCCTTTGAGTTGTTGACCAGGGTAGACCAAGAGACTCCCAAAATTACACAGGCTATTGCCACAGTCCTTGATTCCCTCCCAGAACTTGATGGTAAGACTTTATTGCTGAAGACAGAGCATACTTTGGACACAGGATTTGTAGCAGTGTAGCTGGAACTGACCTGGAAGCCCCTTCCCTAAAGGCTAGCTCTCATAGCTTTGGAGAGCACTATGCAAGCTGCTAAGGGAGAACATCAGTTGATGGTCCAACCCCAGCTTCAAGGCCTAAACCACATCAATGACCACATCAATGACCATCACATCAAATGACATTGGTGCAGTAGTGGCATTTTTATCTTGGGGGTAATTAACAACTACCTAATTGGACTTAAAGCCCACTCAATGAGAGGAAACTCATGTGTGGTACTGTAAACCTAGCGAAAGCCACATGGCTGAAGAGGTCATAGACTTAGAGATCCTATACAAATGTAATTTCTTACTATGTGCAAAATATGGATCCTTAAATTTATAGACAACTATCCCAGTCACCATCCATCAAAGAGCTTCTTTTTCAAGAGACAGAGATAATTACAGAGTTCCACAAGTGGTTACACCGATTGTCTGAATTGCCCAAGTCTAAGTGGCATATCTAGGATGCAATCTCTACACTTAAGGCTCATGAAACACAGAACAAGGGATGAAGAGAACACTAATGCATCTTTCAACTCTCATCAATGAAGCTCCCTCATACAATGGAATGCAAGGTACGTAAAAGGTCACAAATGCCCAAAATGCAGAGAGTAAGTCTGCAGAGTGTGGGTCCTTGGATAAGACTCCTATATTAAAATCCACTCACCCCCCCAAAAAAAACTACACTCACCAAGTGCTCAGGGACCATTTCAGAAGAGGGGGAGGAAAGATTTTAAGAGCCAGGGAGAAGGTGCAGGACCATACGGAAATAGTCCTACAGGCACCTGAGACACTTTTCATACAAACCTACAACAATGGTGTCAGTGTGCACAAGACCCATGCAAGCTTAAACAGACAAAAACCCCAGCACAGAACTGTGGAAATGAACAGCAGGCCCCAATCTTAGTCAAAGAATTATTGCCAGCTGGTTACTGCTGGGTGAGGAAGAGCTGATCTTCTTAAAGGGAGGGGCTCTAGATAGGCTGACTAGATCCCAGTGGATGATCTTACACTGAGGGACATCTGGGGACACTAACTTTACATGATAGGCCTTAACACAAATGACAGAATGTATGAACTCTAGTAGGGGGAGGGCTGCAGGATGGTGCAAAAGGGGAAGGGGTTTTATAAAGATGATTTTCTGTATGAAATACACAAAAATTCAATAATTTAAAAAAAATTTATTATTTTTATTTTATGTGTATGCATGTATGGCCTGCATGTAAGTAAGTGCACCCATGTCATGCAATGCCCATGGAGGTCAGAGAGGTTGTCAGATCCCCTGGGGTTGGAGTTATGGACAGTTGTAAGCTGCCATGTGGGCACTGGGATTCAAACCCGGGTCTTCTGCAAGAACAACCAGTGTTGTTAACCGCTGAGCCATCTCTCCAGCCCCAAAAATTCAATAAAAAATTTTAAAATGTTCATAGAATCTTTATTCATAATATCCCAAGTGTTCATCGCATGGTGAATGAATAAATAAAATGAGTCTTAATTAAAAGGTCTCCAAAAGATTCCCTGTGATGGCTCATCTCAGTTGTCATCTTAATGAGATTCAGAATCTCTTGGAAAACAGGTCATGCTGTTGGGGATTATCTTGATTGCACTAATTGAGACAGGAAGACCTGTCCATTGTGGGTGGTGCCATTCCCTGACATGGGTACTTGGACTGCATAAAACGGAGAGAGGATACTAAACAGCAGCTTGCCATGGCTCTTTACTTCCTGACTACGGATGTGAAGTAACTGAGACACTATGGAACTACAAATAACACAGAATCTCAGAAACATAATGCCAAGTGAATGAAGCCAGACAGAGGACAGACTCCAGGTGATTTAGTTTACAAGTATCTTAGAGCGGGAAAAACTGGGGGTTGGAAAGATGGCTCGGTGTTTAAGACACTGGCTACTCTTGCAGAGGACCTGGGTTCAGTTCTCAGTACCCACATGATAGCTAACAACTGTCTATAACTCCAGTTCCAGGGAATCTAATGCCCTCTTCTGACCTCCATGGGCATTGCACAACACAGGTGCACTTACATGCAAGCAATACACTCATACACATAAAATTAAAATAATAAATATAAATTTTTTTAAAAGTCACCCAAGAGTACTGTCGCCATAGATGCACTTTTTTTTTCTGGATACAGGCTCATACTCTGTAGCCCAGGTTGATCTTGAGGTCAGATCTTCCTACTTGGGCCTCTTGTGTGCTGGGATTAAAGGTGTATGCCACCTTTAATCTCATAGATACTTTTTATTGTAGGTAAGTTATGCTTTAATAAAGTTAACTAACCCCAAACAGGAAAACAGTGCTGAATAAGGAAGTCTGAAGAAGGTAGGGCATTGAGCCCCAGAGAGCCCCCCACAAAACATGAAGAAACATGGGCAGCTATGTTCAATAAAGCAGAGACCATCCATGTGTAAAAAGTATGTAAGGTCAAACATATGAGCTAAAGCACCCACAAAATAAAAAAGAGCTCATTAAATAGGTATGAGATCAAATACTTGAGTGTCTGGTTGCTGGGTACAGGGCTCCCTGTGAGATGATGAAAATTCTAGAGTCAGTTGAAGGTGATGGTTGTACAATATTGCAATATATATTTTAAAATATTTTTTAAAGATTGTATTTATTTTTATTTTATGTGTATGAGTGTATTGCCTGCATGTATTTAAGTGCATCCATTCGTGAAATACCCTCAGAGGCCAGAAGGCGGCATTGGATCCCCTGGAACTGGAGTTACAGACTGTTGTTAGCTGCCATATAGATGCTGGGAACTGAACCCAGGTCCTCTGCAAGAGCAGCCAGGGCTCTTAACCACTGTGAGTCATCTCTCTGGCCCACCTAAAATGTTTCTTTAAAGATGTATTAAATTTCATTGGACGTGGAGGTGTGTACCTTTAATCCCAATTCTCAGGAGGCAGAGGTAGGCAGGTCTCTGTAATATTAAGGCCAACATGGTCCACATAGTGACTGCCAGGCAGGCTGGGACTAGGGAGACCCTGTCAAAAAACAAAACAAAAGGACAAAACAAGATAAACAAACAAAATATGCATTAATTTTACTTTTATGTATATGTGTGAGCGTCTGCACATGGTGTACATATATATAACATATACAGGCCTGATGCACCTCACAGGGTGTCGAATCCCCAGGAACTGGAGTTACAGGCTTTGTAAACCACCCAATGTGGAAGCAGCAAGTGCTCTTATCACTGAGCCATCTTTCCAGCCCTTAAAATGCTTTAAACGAGCTGGGTGTGGTGGTTCACACCTGTAATCCTAGCACTTGGGAGACTGAGAATTGCCATGAGTTTCTGGTCAGCATGGACTACATAGTGACATCGTTTTCAAACATAAAAAAATAAAATTAATTAAAGGTAAAATGGGTTAAAGAGTGAATTTTCTTTATGCAAATGGTGAATTTTATTATATGTTTACCACAATAAAAAGACATCTGCTAAAAGCCAGGCGTGGTGGTGCACACCTTTAGTCCCAGTGTGGTGTTACTATGCCAACATTACACTTAAACCTGAATAAACAGTTTTACTGTTAACTTTAGTTATAAGAGTGGACTTGAACTCAGAGAGCACCTGTTCCTCTAGAAGTATCCTGGAACTGTGCTCCAAAGCCAGGCCTCACTCATACTTTTATTTAAAATCATTTCTCTAGCATCAGTTGGGGAACTACAAGCTTGGATCCACACTTAATCAGACAATCTTGCCCTTTGATCCCTAGACCTAAAAACATCTTCTACATACAATATCACTCAGATTTTTCAATACCATGCTTCCAGTGCTTTGATTTGCTAATTCAACCACACTCATAGTCAATCACTATCAAGGGTCAGGGTCAAGGGCAAAGTGGGGTTGTAATGGATCAAGGTCAGGTGCCCAGGTCATAAGAGCACATGGCTCAGTAAATTTGTTTGTATTATAAACAGACTTTTGGTTGCAAGGTTAAGTAAAAGTCATTAGTACAGATTCTGTTCATTTTGTAAAAGTCATCCCTACATCCTAACATATAGGAGGCAGAGGCTGGTGGATGTCTATGATGTTGAGGCCAGCCTGGTCTACAAAGTTCTAGACTAGTAGGGGCTGCTGAGAGGCCCTGTCTCAAAAACAAAAGCAAAAACAAAACCAAATATTTGCAAACTCTCAGAGTGTATGAATGGATCTGGATGACCCTAGAGACTGTGGGTTAGGGTCAGAGAGGCAGGTAGTTCAGGTAGGATGACCAGCCCCTCAAGGCATGGAGGTAGGGGGCAGTGCCCGCCCTACCTTTCTCAAGTTTGGAGTCCTGGGGAACAGACCCTACTCTAATATCCTGAGGAGACTCCTGAGGTGTAAGCAGTAAGGGAGGAGAGCTTGGCTGGCCAAAACAACTTAGCCACCCAGAGCCACAGTCTTCTGCTGAGACCCATCCTGCCCTGGGCTCTGTGTCTACTTCTGCCCCATCCCCATCCCCTAGGCCAGGGCTTCTTGCCCTTGGCCTGATAAAGTGTGAGAGGCCAGACATTTCTCCCTTGGAAAGAGGTGGGAGCTGTCCGTAGCATTGCCTGATATTTAGCAGAACCTTCAACCTCTTCCCACTAGAGGACAGTATCATCCTGTAGCATCATGGCCCAAAATATCTTCAGGCCAGGTATTCCTAAGAGCTGTTCCACCTATAGCTCTAAACCAAAGGTTCACCCTTGGGGAAATCTTTCGTTCCCTAGATAAAATCAAATTCACATTCCTTCCTTCAGAGTCTCTTGGGCTCAGAGGTCCTGCTAGGGCCCTCTGTGACAAGCTTGCAGAGGCTGGCCCTTCCTTAAAGGGAGAAGCAAGTATTCTTAGCTCGTCACCAGAAGTCTTTGGAGAAGTCCTTCCAACTAGCTAGTTCTCTGAGGCTGTTGTCTGTAGCTGTTGGTGGAGACCTGGCCTTGTAAACGTGGGTAGATCCCTTTGCTAGGACACTGGCACATCCAGCTGGTGGAGACCTAGTGACCACTGGGTTCTGGCCCCCCTCATGTGGGATTGAAAACTCCAATTTGCAGTAAAGAATTGTGTATCTCTCTAGCTTGACCTCCATGTGGCCATGGAAAACCGCAGCCCACACCTTCCCTCCGGGAGCTCATTTGCCCATCTGCTCCATGCTTTGTCTTCTCCTTGTTTTTGGCCTCATCGTGGGCACATGATGCTGTTTCCCTCCATGACACACCCAAATCTCTGTGCTAGCTCCCCCCCAGACACACCTACTCCGCAGCCCTTCCTTGTCCTCCCAGGAAGCTGCCTAGGCCAGACAGAAGGAAGGGCCTGCAGTGGCAATAAACCTGTAGGTGAGGTTTCCTGACCCAGTTTGAGCCAGCCCGAGTCACCAGCCCTCTGTGTGCTTTTTCCTGGATCCCTATCCTGGGCTCCTGTGCTGTTTTCCCAGGCCTTAGAAGGTTGGCAGTTCCACCCCATTCCCCACATCTCAGCATACCAGGAGGGGTATCAAGGCTGCCCAGCCTGGGCAGGCTGTATAGCATTGCAAGGTGGCTACCCGCTCCTGGGCTGACCATGAGCCAAGGAGAGGGAAAAGGTGGTGATGTCATCTGGGGTCACACGGGGTGCAGAGCAGAGTGGTGAATACACCTCGCCTGGCATCTCTGTGGTACAGGGGATAAGGGTGAGGCTCAGAAGTTAGCCTGATCTTGAGTCTAGCCTAGGTCACTGTGACCTCCTGCAAGGGCTAAACCATTTGACATACCAATGAATTCAGCTGTAAAATGGGAACCCTTTTTGGAGGTACAATCCTGACTCTATAGGCTCAAATATATAAACATATATATTTAATATATATGCATATATATATTAGAGTACAGAAATTTGGTGAGGGATTGGAAAGGGGAGGTACAGACAAGAGAGAGGATCAAAATATGATCAACATATATTCTATGAAATTCTCAAAAATTCAGTAAAAAATGAATTTTTAAAAATGGGAACCGCCGGGCATGGTAGTGCACGCCTTTAAGCCCAGCACTTGGGAGGCAGAGGCAGGCGGGTCTCTGTGAGTTCAAGGCCATTCAAGGCCAGCCTGGTCTACATAGTGAGTCCAGACAGCTGGGGCTACGGAGAGACCCTATCTCAAAAAAACCAAAAAAAAAAAACAAAAACAAAAAAAAGGGAACCAAAATGGCAAGAAAGGTGCCTCATGGCGTTCTTGGCTTATATACCCTTAGCCCCTCCCCTACATGCAGCTAAGATTGGTGGACTGATTGGGTGGGAGGGTAACTGACTCCCCCATTGACTGAGGAGTCACAGGATCTGTATTTGAGTGTGAACTTTCCAGCACAGCTGTAAATGGGAGGAGGGTGCCCACTCTTCTGTAAACAAACCCCACCCTATGCTCTGTTAGCAAGCCCAATAAACTCGTTACCATTTTCCAATTAAAAAAAATACATAAATACTATTTGTTTCATCTTATTTGTCTATATCCAAAAATCTTTTGTTAATCCAAAATCTTTTCATGTTTATTTTTATCATTCTTCATATCTATCTATACCCAAAATATTATGTATAGTTCCAAAGCTAAATAATATGAAATATGTTAACAATAAATGCATATGTTAATATAGACTTACATAATATAAAATATATCATACAATATTCCATTTAAAAAATGGGAACCATAGCAATGCCTGGTGGAGTATGGCCGTGTTGACAGTCCTGGCTGAGTAAGTGGTCAGTTGGTGGGAGTTGGTCTGAGTAGTCCTTGGATGGGGCAGGAAAGAGGTGGTCAGTTGGTGGGAGTTGGTCTGAGTAGTCCTTGGGTAGGGCAGGAAAGAGGTGACATTTTAAGTAAAAAATCTAAAAAGAACTCAGGCAAGAATTCAAACAAGGGACGGAAGTGGACATCTCGCCCTGCATGTTCTCCAAAGTCTGCTGTCTACCCTGGGCCCATCTTTCTCTGTGAAATCATCACAGGCAGGATATGTCCGCCCTTTCCCTCCCATGTGGCCAGGACACCAAATATCTCATGTGTTTTAAGCAAACACCTGTCTCTTGGCTTTGGACCCCTGCTTTGCCTGGGTTTGTGGAAATCACAAAGTATGACCATATCCCTCCTCTTCCAGTACTGAAATCTTCTTTGCCCTGGCTAACATTGTTCAGGAAAGCTCACAGAATGTCCCCTGCATTTGCAGAGCATGGCATGGGCTGTGCAGTTCATTTGTTCAGGGGCAGTGGACAAGAACACAAATAATGTCTCAGGATGTCCTGGATAGAATCTTTACATTCTTGCAAGAAACCCTGCCAAGGCGGAACTGTAGCGGTCCCATAGAAGGTGGATATGGCCAGGTGGCACCTAGATATAAAGAGGTAAGCTGAGGGGCTCAGACTACACAGCACAGGTAAGGAAGGAGCAGAGACACAGCCTGATACAGAAGGGGAGACCAGAGAGGAACAGGGTACACAGAGCTGAGCCAGCTAGAGAATAAAGCACAGAGTAGGGATGGTGGTATCTTGGTATCTTTGGAATTTGGGATTCTTCCAGGAATGGTTTCAGACTTTGGGGAACCCAGTGTAATAAGACAACATGGGGCTTCTTGATCAGACCTTAGGAAGAATTTTAGGACAGTAACATTGGAGGGTTGCAGTGTGCATGTGCCCGTGAAACCAATCCCGGGCTTTACCTTCTAAGCCTAAGGGGAAAAAAGAAGGTTCCCAGATGTTCCCTTGACTCCCTTCAAGTGACCTGGGGACCCCTTACATCTGACATCTCTTCCCCCAGAAGCTCTAGAAAGTTTTGCCATCTCCCTGTGGCTACTGGGTACCAGGCCAGTACCCGAAATTCTCTGGAGTCATGCTGCTGTTGCTGACCTTGGCTCTCCTTACTGTTTCTACCTGCAGAGCCCAGGGTGAGTACCTGAGCCTTGTTTTTAGCCCTTAGGTATAAGAGCCTGTCCTAGGTGAGCAACTGGCCCTGAGTGCTTGGCTGCTACTTCACCTTCTGTCTCCCTTTCTCCAGAAATAAATGGTAGAAGCGGAAACTATTTCTATGTCGCTGGTGAAGAGAAGGGAGAAATCCAGGGCTTTCGAGTCTTCCTTGGTATTTTTAACATCATCAAGGGGTGAGTAGTGATCTGGCTCCTGGGCTTCTCTATTATACCCCTGGTTGTGCCCACCTGCTCTGGCTTCTCTACTGGAGCCCTTAGAGGATATACAGGCCTCAGACCACAAACTACCCAACATTCTGTGGCCTCACTTTCCCCAGCCTGACCTGAGATAGCCCACTCAGGACTGGAATGCCCAGGCTTGGACAAGAGTGGAGCCCATTCTCAGGCTGGGTAGAAAGGGACTTCTGTTTCAGAAAAGATCAGTGAGTCTTGATGGGTCCCTCCTCCACGTAGTTCTGGCAGCCTTAGGCTCCTTGGTAGAAAATGACAGAAACTGCTCACATGAGAGAGATGTCCCTGTCTTCACAGGATGTGACATGTGCAGTTCTTGCCCCCCTGGGGACCTTTGTTATACTCAAGAAAGGACTGGCAGTCCTTTGGGAAAGGCCAGACCTTAACTGTCCTCACTAGTGTCTGCCTCTAGGTGTCTGTTATTCTCCTATAGCACCCTAAGAGTCTTGGGTTACTATTGCCAATTTAATAAATTAAAGGAGAGTATAATGAGGTCAATCAAATTCAGATAGATAATGAGCACTCTTTCAGTGTGCCTCCTTAGCAATATTTAGATATCCTTTAAAGATTCCACATTAGGGTGTTGAGATAGTTCATTTGGTAAAAATGCTTGCTCTGCAAGAATGAGGCCCTAAATTTGGATTCACAGCACACATTTAAAAGCTGGATGCAGCAGTGTGCATTGTAACTCTTCTGAAATCCTAGGAGGTTGAGGCAAGAGAATCATAAATTTGAGGGCAATCTGTTCTACACAGTCAGTTCAAGGTCAACCTGGACAATTTAATGAATTCTTGTCTCAAAATAAAAGGTAAAAAGAGGGTTGGAGCCCAGTATGATAGTTCATGCCCATAATGGCAGAACTTGACGAGGCAAGAGGATTTCCATTGTGAAGAAATTGCTACAGATTGAGATCCTGTCATTAGAAAAAGAAAAGAAGCTAGGTATGGTGGTGCATGTCTCTGTGAGATGGGGTGGGGGAGAAAGATGGGGGATACAGCTGAGTGCTAAAGGGTTTGT
Organism: Nannospalax galili; assembly: GCF_000622305.1. NCBI lineage: Eukaryota > Metazoa > Chordata > Mammalia > Rodentia > Spalacidae > Nannospalax > Nannospalax galili. The sequence goes on from NW_008330333.1 coordinate 657,727, forward strand.
GTAGCATGTATGAGGCTCTATGTTCAATCCCAGTACATCTCAGAACAAGTACAGAAATAAGGACCAGTAAGATGGCCCAGCCTGACCATTCGAGTTTGATCTGAAAAATCCGTAAGGCAGAAGGAGAAAGCCAACTCCTGCAAGTTTTTCTCTCCCTCACAAAGGCTAAGGCATTAAGTGGGCTTTCATAGACACACAGACACACATACACACACACACACACACGCAAAATTAATTTATTTTAAAAGTAAATAACATAGAGTTTGGGATATACTTTCACTGAATATTATCTATTGCTTATGTGAAATTTGAACTGAATTACATATTCCTTCCTGCATTGCACCTGAGGGACATTTGGGATGCATCTTGGCATGCAAGAGCAGGAAGAAGCTGGGGTTAGGAATGGTCTAGAAGACTTGGGGGTCATGTCCTTTCTTTGCTTGGTAGAACAGCAGCAAGGGCCCTCTAACTCCCATGTGACAACACGAGGCAGAACAGATCATTTCTTGCTGGTCCCTGGTCCTGAGAATGACCTGCCCAGCTTGGGTTAAGGTCCATCTCTGGTCAATTAGGCTTAGGGGAGGGGTCTCAATGTGGCTGCTGCCTTATTTGGGGCTGACTGGAGAGGAGGCTCTAGAGAGGGGGAACTGTGAGCTGGGCAGAGCCTGCAAAAGATTGGAGCTCAGGAGGGGGCAGCAATGACAGAGTCCCAGCCTCCCTACCCTCAACCCTGGCACATCTGCCAGACCTGAGGCCATTCTCTGGGGACCCAGGAAGAGGAATGTGTCCCAAAGAGGTGGAGGTGGGAAGGAACCAAGGGTCCCAGGCCAGGCTGACATGTCAGAGCTTGGCTGGGAACTGGGACAGGGAAGAACTGATTCTCTGGAGGTTGGGGTGTGCTGACTAGATCTCTTGCCAGCATCCAGTTGCAGTTTGGTGATCACTGGAGTGAGGTCTATGGAATGACATCAGCAGAAAGTAAAGAGTTCCTGCTGGAGAAGGGCGAGCACGTGATCAGGGTGGAGGGCACTTCAAGGTTTTGCCTAAAGCACCTGAGCTTGACGACCAACAAGGGACGCGTGGCCACCTTTGGTAAATGGCAGGGCACCCAGTTCTCATCCCAGGGTCTCCCCAAAGAGCATCTGCTGACCGTCAATGGCTTGACCTCAATAATCTGCATCAAAGGGATGGGCTTCAAGTGGGGGCATGGCTCAGATGAGCCGTCAGTAGACCTGGACAATGAGGAAGATGGAGGTGAAGACAATGAGGACACTGATAATGAGGACAAGGATGATGATGATGATGATGATGATGATGAGGAGGAGGAGGAGGAGGAGGAGAAGGACGAGGACGAAGAGGATGAGGACAAGGAGGATGAAGAGGACAAAGAGGATGAAGAGGACGAGGAGGAGGAGGAGGTCGAGGAGGACAAAGAGGACGAGGAAGAAGAGAAGTAGGCTTACTAGCAAGCTCCAAACCCAGTCCTTCATTCCCTATGGCTGCTGCTTCCTCTCAGCAAGTGTGCCCACCTGGCCGAGCTGGAATACCAGGTGATCCCAGGCTGGAGGAGGCAAGGCCCACAGGGCCCTGAATCCCCATGCCAAATAAAGTTTCTGCATCTATGTGAGCCTGCTTGGTTCTTGTCACGAAGGGGAGTGAGTTTGGGGTCCTCCAAAGCTCCCTTTACCTCTCCACAGTTTGAATTTCCACCCATGCACTGACTTAGTGTTTGTACAGAAAGACCCTTAGTCAACTCAGCAGGACCAAGGTGCCCAGGACAAGGGCAGCATCCCGCCAATGCTGCCTCAAAGCAGTACTTAGCCTGCAAGGGGATCTCAGGGTGTGTTGACCAAGGTGGCAGGGACTCATCTGCCGTGACCCCATATAGCTGTACTTGAAGTGTCCTTGCCTTCTGCTCCTCTCCCGATGCTCCGGTTCTCCAGCCTCCTCCTCTCCCTCCTCCTGTTCTGGTCATTACCTTCCAGTACACAGCTAGGCTGCCTGGAAGACAGTCTTATTTTTCACTGCTGTGGACTGAGCCTGGTCTACATATCGAGTAGAGGCCAATAAAGGCCAGCTGGGGCTACAGGGAGACCCTGTCTCAAAAAGACCGAAAAAAATAAAAACATTTTGCAAAGTGTGTGCCCTTTGTGTAAGGGCCCTACGACTGAGCTACATCCCCAGCATTCATTTATTTGTTTGTTTTAAGAGAGAGTCTCATGTAGCACAGTCTGACCTACAAGGAAGAGTGGAGAGCCCACTTAGCAAAAACACTGAATTCCCCTTTCAGCAAGCCAGGTCCATGTAATAATTGACTGCACTGGCCAACAGCAAAGTAAATTGCCAAGGTCAGGGGAGGTCCCCAGTCAATCCCAATGACTTTCTTGTCTCTCTACAAAGCAAAGGGCACACACTTGCAAGATGTTTTTAATTTTTTTTTGTCTTTTTGAGGCAGGGTGTCCCTTGTAGCCCCAGCTGGCCTTTACTGGCTTCTACTCGACATGCAGACCAGGTTGGACTTGAACTCACAGAGATCCACCTTCCTCCACCTCCCAAGTGCTGGGATTAAAGGCATGCACCAACAAGCCTGGCTGGATGTTTTTCATATTTTTTGATTCATTTTTATTTTATGTGTATGAGTGCTTTGCCTGAATGTAGGTAAGTGTACTCATGTGCAATGCCCTTAAAGGTCAGAAGAAAGTGTCAGATTTCCTGGAACTGGAGTTATGGATGGTTGTTAGCTGCCATGTGGATGCTGGGAACCAAACCCAGGTCCTCTGCAAGAGCAACCAGTGCTCTTAACTACTGATCCATCTCTCTAGCCCCACAAAATGTTTTCTTAAATGGGTCTCATAAATACTCCAACCATGATATTATTAGCACATCCAGTGGCAAGTTGATGAGAACCATAGTTTTGAAGCCTATTAGTGTAAATTTCAAGACACCTGTACAATTGTAACAGGTGTGTCTATTCTCAGGGATAGTTTGTGACTTATGTGACATGACATTAATATCAATGGAAATATCTAGTAGAAAATGGCATAAAGAGGAAATTTTTTTTCCAGTCCTAGTTCATGGATTCCTGGACTTTTGTCCACAGACCCCAAGTTACTGGGATCATCAACCAGTATTTAAAATTAAATAAACTGTAGAGCTGGAGAGATGGCTTAGCAGTTAAGAGCACCGGGTGCTCTTCCAGAGGACCTGGGTTCAGTTCCCATCACCCACATGGCAGCTAACTACCTGAAACTCCAGTTTCAGGGAATCCAATTCCCTTTGCTGGCCACCACAGGCATTCAAAATTATGGGTGCACTTACATACATGCAGGTAAAACACTCATACACATAAAAATTAATACATTTAAAGCCGGGCATGGTGGTGCACGCCTTTAATCCCAGCACTCGGGAGGCAGAGGCAGGCAGATCTCTAGGAGTTCGAGGCCAGCGTGGTCTCCATAGCGAATCCAGGCCAGCTGAGGCTACAGGGAGACCCTGCCTCAAAAAGACCAAAAAAAATTTTTTTAATTAAAAATTAAATGAGCTGAGCCAAGCGGCACAGGCCTGTAATCTTAGATACTGAGGAACTGAGGCAGGAGGAACAAAAGTTCAAGATGCTGCCTCAAATTTTTTAAAGTTAAAAAAAAGAAGAAAGAAAAGAAAACAGAAAAGAGAAAAACAGAAAAGAGGTGCTGGAGAGATGGCTCAGCAGTTAAGAGCACTTGCTACTCTCCCAGAAGACCCAGGTTTATTTCACAATACCTACATGGCAGATCGCAACTATATGGGACTCCAGTTCTAGGACATCTGGCACCATTTTCTGGCCTCTGTGGGCACTGGGCATGCATGTGATGCACATGCATACATGCAGGCAAATGCTCCTACACACAAAATAATTTTTAAGTAAAAGAAAAGAAAAAGGCTGAGACTTTTGGACTGGTTGATGCATACCTGTAATCCCAGAACTTAGGAAGTGGAAGCAGGAAGATGAACAGTTCAAGGTTATCCTCAGATAGAAAATTTGTAGGCTAGTTTGGGCTTCATGGGACCAAAAACAAATAAAACAAAACAAAACAAAACAAAAGCCTGGAGATATAGCTCAGTGGTAGGGCACTAGTTTAACATACAAAGTCCTAGGTTCAATTCCCAGTACTGAAAAAACTATAAAAATAAGATTTTTCTCTTAAAATTATGTGTAGATGTGTGTGTCTATGGATAAGTCTGTGCAAGTGAGCACAAGTGCCTTCAGAGGCAGGAGGGCATTGAGTATACATGTATTTCTGGAGCTGGAGTTACAGGTGGGTATGAACCTTCTGATGTGGGTGCTGGGAACAGAACTCCAGCCCTCTGTAAGGACACACTCTTAACCACCAAACCATCTCTCCAGTTCCCCAAATTATAAAAACACAAGTGAAAAAAAGGAGAAGAATGCCAGTGTTTTTGTCCTGCAAGATAACGTGAGCGGGCTTGCAGGAGGCCTATCCTCAGCTCTCTCTTGCTATGTTCATCCTGCCCGGGAACTTCCTCCTCCCTGTCTCCACTGGCTGATTCTCCCTCATCCTTGATAAATAAGCGCAGATGTCCCCCCTCCAGGAAGCCTTCCAGTATCCCCTTCTCTTCCCCTCAATTCTAAGCAGGCGCTTATACACATCAGCTCCATGTTTCTCACTATTATGCGTCTCTTTAATTGGCTATTGGGGACAGTCAGTCAGTCCGGCATGTTGGGACTGCCAGAGCCCACACTTTGACCCTAAAACCTCTAATAATAGTAGGAACCAAAGTTAAAATCCTTTTGGTTAGTTGATTTAGGTTAACTGTGCATTAGAACCATTTCTCCATAACCTCTTGACTTTATTTACTTTTAGTAGTAAAATTAAGTTATTGGGGTTTGTTTCTTTGAAACAGGATATTCTAATTTGCTTTTCTGTTTCTATGATTAAACACCATGACCAAAGCCACTTGGGGAGGAAAGCATTTATTTCCTTCTTTCTTTTAATCTGGATCTGTGTATTGCCTCCATGTGTGTAAGTACACCCGTGTTATGCAATAAAGGGTTTATTTCATCTTACACTTCCAGGTTAGTTTTTATCACTGAGAGAAGTCAGGGCAGAAATGCAAGCAAAGGCAGAGGCAGGAACCATGGAGGAAAACCAGCTTTTTTATACAGCCAAGGACCTCTTGCTCCAGGCAGGAATATTCTGTCCACAGTGCGCTGGGCCCTCCCAAATCAATCAGTTACCAAGATAATGCCTCACCGGTGGTGTCCACAAACAAACCTGATCTGGGAAATTCCTCAGCTGAGGCAGGGACTCTGGGTTGTGTCAAGTTGACAGCTGAAGCTAATTAGGACACTGCACCCCTTGTCAACTTGACACACAAACACATCAGTTTAAGCCATAGCCTTTCATTTCTTGTGCCCAAGATCTCAAGTTAATATAAATATTAAAAATACAAACAATATAAAACACAGTCCAGGGGTTGTAGAGGTAGCTCAGTGGTTAAGAGCACTTGGTGCTCTTGCAGAGGACCCAGGTTCAGTTCCCAGCACCCACATGATGATTAACAACCATCATAACTCCAGTTCCAGAAGATTCAATGCCCTCTTCTTTTAAAAAAATTTAAAAAACCATATATATATATATTTGGTCTTTTTGAGACAGGGTCTCCCTGTAGCCCCAGCTGTCCTGGAACTCACAATGTAGACCAGGCTGGCCTTGAACTCACAGAGATCTGCCTGCCTCTGCCTCCTAAGTGCTGGGATTAAAGGTGTGTGCCATCATGGCCAGCTGAAAAAGAAATTTTATTTATTATTTTTATTTTATGTGTATGCGTGTATTGCCTGCATGTAGGTAAGTGTACCCATGTCGGGTAATGCCTGGGGAGGACAGAAGAGGCTGTCGGATCCCCTGGGACTGGAGTTACGGACACTTGTTAGCTGCCATGTGGGTGCTGGGATTCAAACCTGGGTCTTGTGTGAGAACAACCAGTGTTCTTAACCGCTGAGCCATCTCTCCAGCCCTGACTGCCCTCTTCTGACTTCCATGGGCTATGCATATATGTGGTGCACTTATATGCATGCAGGCAAAATACTCATAAACATAAAATAAAAATAAATAAAATTATAGATGGGTAGATAGATCAATTGATAGATAGATGATAGATAGATGATGATAGATGATAGATAGATGGACAGATAGAAGATAGATAGATAGATAGATAGATAGATAGATAGATAGTCAGGCATGGTGGTACATACATTTAATCCCAGCATTTGCGATGCAGAGGAAGAGGCAGAGGCAGGTGGATCTCTGTGAGATCCAGGCCAGCCTGGTCTACATAACAAATTCCAGGCCAGCTGGGGCTAGAGGGAGACACTGTCTCAAAAAGATATATATATATGTTAAAAGTGCTACAGTCTTTAAAAATTCTTACGTAATTATTTTTATTTATCTATTTTATTTGTCTATGACATCCAGAAGAGGGTGTCCAATCTCCTGGAACTGGAGTTACAAATGGTTGTTAGCCATCATGTGGCCGAATTTTTGTCCTCTGCAAGAGCAGCCAGTAATCCAGTGCTCTTAACTGCTGAGTCATCTCTCCAGCCCCCATACATACAATAGCAAAATTCTTATGTCAACATGACAAATAGAGAACAGGATTTAACTAGTATGATTAACCAAATGCGTGGTATGGTCTGAATAGAGCTGTTAAATACATCAGGAATGTAAAAACAAATTTTGCCATTTTATAGTGACTTTCCAGATGCAGTAGGTTTGTATAGAGAGCTTCTCATTTATTTTTCATACACTAGACTTATGCCTTTATCTGAAACATTCATACAAATTTTGATAAAGTTCAGACATGTATACTTTTTTGTTGTTTTTGAGACAGATTCTCCCTTTAGCCCCAGCTGGCCTGGAACTTGCTATGTAGATCAGGCTGGCCTAGATCTCACAGAGATCCACCTGCCTCTGCTTCCAGAATGCTGTAATTAAAGGCGTGTACCACCTTGCCCAGTGACATACATACATTTTTTTTCTGTCTTTTGAGACAGGGTCTCCTTGTAGCCCCAGCTGTCCTGGAACTCATTATGTAGACCAGGCTGGCCTTGAACTCATAAAGATTTGCCTGCCTCTGCCTCCCAAGTGCTGGGATTAAAGCCGTGTGCCACCACGCCCGGCATCATACATTTTAAATTAACTAATTTATTGTGTGTGTGTGTATGTGTTGAGGTGCATGTGTGCCACAGTACACCTGTAGAAGTCAGAGGACAGTTGCAGGAGTAGACTCATTTCTTCCATCATGTATAGAGGTCAGAGGACAACTTGGGGGAGTTGGTTAGCGTCTTCCACCATATGGGTCCAGGAGATCAAACTTAGGAGGTCAAGCTTGGTGGTAAGCACCTTTTATCTGCCAAGCCATCTTTCTTGGTCCAAATTTTTGTGGTGGCAGTACTGTGAATTGAACCTAGGGACTCATACATGCTAGGCTACTGCTCTACAATTGACATATATATTTTTTGAGTCAGGATTGTGATATGGCACATTCTTGACCATAGCTATGCCATGTTACAGTTTAGGCTGACTCTAGTTTCTAAAATTATCAAGCAGGTGGACCTGGGTATGAGATCACAGACAGGTCAGCAGGACCCCAGTTGTCTTGGGAACAGGTCAGTATGTTTCAGAGCGCACCTGCTAACTGCAGATTTATGGCTTCTGTAGGTTATGTTTGGTTTGCTTCTGCAGAATAGTAATTGTTGCTTAATAGAATAGAAATTGTTGAAGGGGTTTTGCACCTGTAAGCTTGAGAACTTAAACTTTTTACTCCTGATTATGGTTTTGCTGTATAAAAGTTTACCCTAGAGACGGCTCGGGGCTACACACTTAGGTTCTGAGTCACTGGCAAGCAAAGATTTTCATTCAGCAAAACTTTGAGTGGTCTTTTCTGGTGAAGCACCCCACAACAGGATCTCTTTATAGCCCCAGCTGACCTGGAAGTCGTCATGTAGACTAGACCTCAGTCTCACAGGGATCTGCCTGCCTCGATCTACCTCCCTAGTGCTGGGATCCATATAAAGTTTTAATCACAGACACATAGGGTGTTACATGTACTTGAATCACTCGACTCTTTGTTAAGACAGTTTTCTAATCAGTCAAAAGTCTGACAAAAACAGCAGAATACATAAGCAGCTAGCTATCTCTTTAAAAAAAATACTTATTTTAACTTTAACTGTGTATATATGTATGTGTGCATGTGTGTTTATGCACGTATGAATGCAGGTGCCCTTGAAGTCCAGAAGAGGGTGTTGGATCTCCTGAAGTTGGACTTACAGGTGGTTGTGAATCACCTTATTTGGGTGCAGGGAACCAAATGTGGGTCCTCTGGAAGAGCAGGAAGGTCTTAATTGCTGAGATATCTCTATTGCTGTAAGCAATAATCTTACTAACACATAAAATCTTGATAATTTTATAATGTATATACATGCCAAATTAGGTATTAAAATATCCAACCTCATAACAATATTTATCACAGAAATGTTTTATCTATGAGCCTAGACACTACCAACACCTTGATTAAGACTCTAATCACTTACTGTGGGCCAGAAGGAGCATATATATCTTCTGTTCAGAATCCAGAGAACCCTTATGTGGATAAATCTGTGTTGGCTCTGCTGCTGCAGCCATTAAATTTTCAGTCTCCATCAAGCCAATTGTCATAGACTAACACACAAAATGACACAGAGCTTCATTAATTTAGAGTGTACTACTTCATCATAAAGACTATTCAAGGGCTGGGGATGTAGCCCAGTTAGTAAAGTGCTTGCCTAGCACGTACAAGGGCCTTGGGTTGATCCCTAGCACCTTATTGTTGGGAGCCAAAAGGCCAGAAGAGAAACATCTTTATGGCTTTGAGAAAAAGACAGCTTTATGGTTTCCTGCAAATCTTTATGGCCTTGAGAAAAAACAGCTTAATGGTTTTCTGTAAGTTTCTATAAGATAGCACTTAGTTAAAAGAATGTAGAAAAACAACTTTGTGACCCAGGCTAAGTCAGCCTTGAGAAATGTTTTATGCTCACCATAACAGTTAGCAGATGTTCCTTTAGGATAAGAAATGCCCCTTGAATAACCCTCCCTAGCTATAGCATCCAACAACACCAATTAGTGTCTGCCCAGCACTTTCCTTCTCCTCACCTCCCCGCCCCCTCTTTCCACTACCAGTATATATATCTGCTGCTTTCAAATAAAATTTTGGAGCTTGATCAGAACACTGTCTTGCTCTCTTTCTTCGTGTTCCTTGTTTGTCATTCCTTCTAGGACCCCCACTCGTCGTGCCACTGTAAAAGTGTCCTGCGGGTCGGGACACATTCCCTTTTTGATTTTCTAATTTAAAGCAGTATAGGGTTTTGTTACTGTTGTTTTTGTTTGTTTGGTTTTTTTCTTCTTGAGACAGGGTCTCCTTGTAGCCACAGCTGTCCTGGAACTCACTATGTAGACCAGGCTTACATTTTCTTCTGTGGTTAGTGCATGGAATTTGGTCAGAAGGCATTTTGTTACCCACAAACAGCAACGCATTACACACAAACAAGCATTCAGTAGCAGTCCCTTTGAAAGTAGGGACCCCAGTCTCTGACAAGATCTGCCAGCCTGCTTTGAGTAGGAGG
>NW_008330333.1:671014-676135 GCF_000622305.1 Nannospalax galili
CGTGTATTTCCACAAGATGCTAAAACACCCTTGTGGATCCCAGACCGGCTCATCAAGCCCTACAATCAAGCCCCCCCCCAAAAAAAAAAGAATCAAGAAAGAGTAAAATCTGTGATACATAAACTACAAAAGCTAAGTGTGTCTCCTCCACAGGCCCGATCAACACAAGAAGCCAGTCTGCCCACCTGGGGACAAGTAAAAAAACTGACACGTAAAACGAAAAATACTGTGGTTGCTGCAGGGCAACCTTTGACAAAAGAAAACACGTTTCTTGCAATTCTTGCTGTGCTGACCGTACAAGCGTCAGTTGCTTCAGGGGTTCTTGCTGTGCTGACCATACAAGCGTCAGTGGCTTCAGGGGAGATTTATTGGGCGTATGTACCTAACCCACCTCTTTTGCATCCTGTAGGATAGGGAGATAAACCACAAATTAAAATAATGACTAACTATAGCCATCTTTTAGGTGGGTCTGAAGATTTTAAAACTTTTCATTTAACTTCTGAAATTGTTAATTATGAGGGAATGTCAGATACCACTCCCATTTGTATAAGTTTAAAAGGGCAAGCGATGCCTAGATGCTTACCCATTAATTGTAAAACCTTCTTCTACACAGATGCTCCAGATCGCTCTCCTGATTTAAGTATGAATGATAATGGAAAAAGTAAGGGAGATAAAAAAAGATTAATGTGGGAACTGAGTATGCTAACTTTGAGATATCATAACTATAATAAAACCTTTCTAGATCCTGATATTAACATGCCTTTAGAAAACTGTTTTCAAGAGTATCATGATTTGGGGGGATCCCTTCCGACCTAAAACAGGCGCAGTCACCCGGGCAGGGACCCAAAGGTCCCCCACTGCTCTGCCTCACCTCCCCAAAAGTACCAAGAGCAAAAACAGTGAGGAAACCTTCAAAAATCCTCACGGGAGGAGTCTGGTCATTTGCTCTAATAAATAAAAAAGGGAGGAGATGTTGGGAGCCAAAAGGCCAGAAGAGAAACATCTTTATGGCTTTGAGAAAAAGACAGCTTTATGGTTTCCTGCAAATCTTTATGGCCTTGAGAAAAAACAGCTTAATGGTTTTCTGTAAGTTTCTATAAGATAGCACTTAGTTAAAGAATGTAGAAAAACAACTCTGTGACCCAGGCTAAGTCAGCCTTGAGAAATGTTTTATGCTCACCATAACAGTTAGCAGATGTTCCTTTAGGATAAGAAATGCCCCTTGAATAAACCCTCCCTAGCTATAGCATACAACAACACCAATTAGTGTCTGCCCAGCACTTTCCTTCTCCTCACCCCCCCCTCTCTTTCCACTACCAGTATATATATCTGCTGCTTTCAAATAAAATTTTGGAGCTTGATCAGAACACTGTCTTGCTCTCTTTCTTCGTGTTCCTTGTTTGTCATTCCTTCTAGGACCCCCACTCGTCGTGCCACTGTAAAAGTGTCCTGCGGGTCGGGACACCTTATAAAGTGGGTGTGCCTATAATCAAGCCTATAATCCCAGCATTTGGGAGATGGAGGTAGAAAGATTAAGATTTTAAGGTCACCTTTGGCTACCTAGCAAGTTTGAGGCCATCCTGGGCTACATGAGATTCTGTGTCAATTTTTTAAAAAGGCAATTCAATAGGAAATCTCCCTAGGGTCCACTAAGAGCAGAAAATTACTGTTTCCCACACTTTCACAGATTACTATAGAGAGCTTTCAAAATTGTACTCAAGTTGACAAGTAAGCAGATACGTTTTTTATTATTTTTAATTTTTTTCATGTGTATACATGTGAGTAGTATATGTACATGTTCATGTGGGTGTGTGCATGCCTGTGGAGGCCAAAAGTCAATGTTGGGCATCCTTTTTTTTTAATCATTCTCTATTTTTTTTAAATATTTTATTTAGCCGGGCTTGGTGGCGCACACCTTTAATCCCAGCACTCGGGAGGCAGAGGCAGGCGGATTTCTGTGAGTTTGAGGCCAGCCTGTTTTCCATAGCAAATACAGGCCAGCCAGGGCTACAAGGAGACCCTGTCTCAAAAAGACCAAAAAAATTTTTTTTAATTTATTATTTTTATTTTATGTGTATGAGTGTTATGCCTGCATGTAAATAAGTGTACCCATGTTGTGCAATGTCAGTGGAGGACAGAAGAGGCTGTCAGATCCCCTGGAGCTGGAGTTACGGACAGTTGTTAGCTGCCATATGGGTGCTGGGATTCGAACTGGGTTTTCTGCAAGAACAGTCAGTGTTCTTAACTGCTGAGCCATCTCTCCAGCCCCATCATTCACTATATTTTATGTATATGAGCATATTGCATGCATGCATGTAAGTGCATCCGTGTCGTGCAGTGCTCACGGGGATCAGAAAAAGGTGTCAGATCTCCTGGAACTGGAGTTACAGATGGTTGTTAACTACCATGTGGGTGCTGGGAATGGAACCCAGGTCTTCTGCAAGAACAGTCAGTGCTCTTAACTGCTGAGCCATCTCTCCAACCCCATTCTCTGTATTTTTTGAGACAGGATCTCTCACTAAACCTGGAGCTCATTGATTTAGCTCGGCTAGCCAGCCAATAAACTCCATGGATCATCCTGTCACAGGCCTCCCACCCCCAAAACTGGGGTTACAGATGTATGCTGCCATGCCTGGCATTTCTATGGGTTCTGGGGTTCCAAAATCAGGTCTTTATGCTTACATAGCAGGCACTTTCCCAACTGAGCCACCTCCCCATCCCCAGGAGATAAGTTTTCTAAGAATCTTAATCTATTTCCACAACAAAAGCAATACCCCAATGACTATTTAGGCCCCAGACAGCACAGACAATTTATTTCAGATTGACTGACACTTGGAAGTGGCCCATGGTGAGTGAATCCAAATGATCTTCAGGCCTCAAACATAGAGATAAAGATGAAACCGAAATGCTAAACCAGGGTATATAGAAAAGCGAACAGAGTACTCATACAAACAAAATCTAAAATTCTCTATCCCATAACCAAACAACCATTCAGCAAATGGCTCAGCTGAAACCTTAAAATGACAAGCATTTCAAATGTACCTTCGATTAAAAATTCGTACCAAGTTGCTGGGCATGGTGGCTTACACCTGTGGTCCCAGGACTTGGGAGTCAGAGGCAGGCTGATCTCTGTGTGAGCAGGGTCAGCCTGGTCTACATAGTGAATTGTCAGGCCAGCTAGGGCTATAGGGAGACCCTGTCTCAAAAAAAACAAAAACAAAAACAAAAACATAAAACTAAGCTTACCAGGAAATTAGACCAGGTCTAATCAAAGTCCTTCTGTTTTACCAGTTCATCAGTATGTGTTTAGAGCCACCAACATTCAAGGAACAGGGATAGAGCAGAATTCCTAGCATCTGGGATGCTCCTTTCTCAAGGTAGGGTCCAATCTGAAAACCCACTGTTCTGTGCCATATGGAGTAACTGATGGCAGGGCACAGCTTCAGCGCTGGGCCCCTTCATCTGTTGCTCTTCCCAGGGTGGCCACCTTTAAAACATTTTTGTCTCTGCATATTACCACTAATTGTCTCTTTGCCTTCCAGGCATGGGCGGCTGAACCTAACCTAGGCGGTGGCCAGAGCCAGACTTTGCCCTAAAAACTCTCTGCACATGAGTCTCTCTTAGGGACAACCCAGTCAGCTAGGAAAACACTGTATCACTGATCTAAACCCCCAGCTGACAGCTAGGGTCAATAAAACTGAAAACAGCTATGCACAAAAAACATATAAAAGCTTAAATAAGATAGAACATACAGGATAATACTTGTGGTGGCTGCTTAGTGGGTAGAGAGCCCCATGCAGGGAAGTGAAAAAGTTCTAACATCTGTGATGGCTGCACAATACTGCAGTATATTTTAAATGGTTTGAATGAGGGTGAGAAGATGGCTGAATAGGTAAAGTGCTTAACTTACAAGCAAGAAGACCTGATTTTGATCAGTCCCTAGAACCCATGTACAAAGTTTGGTATGTTGCGTGTTTGTAATCCTAGCACTGAGGAGGCGGAGACAGGTGGATCCCTGGAGCTTGCTGGACAGCCAGCCTAGCCTAATCAGCAAGCTCTAAGTCTCAGTGAGAGCCCCAGACAGGGTGGCAGTGCACACCTTTGAGTCCAACACTTAGGGGGTAAAGGCAGACAGGTTTCTGTGAATTGGAAGCCAGCCTGATCTGCACAGAGAGTTTCAGGCCAGTCAGGACTACATAGTAAGACCCTGTCTCAAAAGAAACAAACAAAAACTAAACAAGGTGGATGGAGACTGAACCCAGGGCTTATGCATGTTAGGCTAGTGCTTTACCAATGTACTATATCGCTAAAGCAGGCCTTGCAACTTGCTACCCTCCTGCCTCAGCCTCCAGCCTCCAGAGTAGCTGGAATTACAGACCTGCATTTGGCCTGGCTAGAGACAGTCACTTTGAAGTTAGCATGCTCCCTTTCTCCCCTTTTTTTGGTCCTTTTGAGACAGAGTCTCCCTGAAGTCCCAGCTGGCCTGGACTCACTATGTAGACCAAGCTGGCCTCAGTCTCACAGATTTCTCCCTGCCTCTGCCTCCCAAGCACTGGGATTAAAGTGACCATCTTTGTCACTTCAGGAAGCACAAGACCCCCTCCCCTGAACCTGCCAGCCCTAAGGAAGGGTGGGGAGTCTGCTTAGCACAGAAAATGAATTACCCTTTTAGAAAGTCAGGTACAGGAGATAAACCAAGTGACAGAACTGACTACCAGCATGGTGGACTTTCTAGGTCCAATGGGAGGTCCCCAACTGACCCCGGTGGCTTCCTTTTCCCTCTGCACAGCTACTGACATACACTTTCCAAAAAATTTTCTTAAATGTGCCCAAAATATACCAATTTTGATTAATACTTCCATTTGAGTGGCGTCAGCTGTATTTTTGTTACATTTTATTGATGGGGACTCCTGCTGTGTAAAGTAGTAGTCTCTTCATGTCTGGAAAGCCCACGGGCTCGGATTCAAATGCAGAGACTCCTTTTTCAGCAGGATGCTTCCCTGGCATCTTCCTGACTCGTCTTTTGAAGTAGCCGCCACAGAAACATGGCCTCCAGCTCTGGAAATGCCAGGATTTCCTGTGTGATTTTCAGGCAGTCTGGCAGCCTGGCAGGAGCCCAAT
>NW_008330333.1:676222-700458 GCF_000622305.1 Nannospalax galili
ACAATAAATAGTCCTAGTTTTACCCCAATAAAGCTGGAGCTGGAGCTGAATTACTGAGATCTGAGCTGAGTCACTTGTCTGAAGCTGTAACACTAAATCCTGTGATCCAGTCTTGGGGGGGCGGCTATCCTTCCGTCATCGACTCACGGAAATCCAGCTTTAGCCATCCTGCACCTCTCCTGGTGACCCAGCAGCTGACGGGCCCCGAACTTAGAGAGAGAGTGCACGGGTGAAATTGGGGCGGAACTCGACCGAGCCAGCCTCGGTAGCAGAGACCCACAGAGACCGGAGAAGCAGGGACCCACGGCAACACGCTGCGGGACCCGCCGCCCTCCAGGTGCGCACAGGGGACCGGCGCCACACTAGCAGCTGGTGCCCCGGGATCCCTGCGCACCCCAAATTTTATGTTTATTGGTATGGGGGGGCATGTGTGTGCCACAGTGCACTGTGGAGGTCAGAGGACAACTTGCAGGAGTTGGTTCTCTCCTTCCACCATGTGGGTCCATAGGATAAAACACATATGCATGCAATCACACATACATACATACATACATACATACACACACATAAAACATACATGCCCAATAAAAATAAATAAAAGAATTTGAGATAGTGTCTCACTATGTAGCCTTGGCTGGCCTGGAACTCTATGTAGATCCGTCTGGTCTCAAACACACAGAGATGTACCTGCCTCTGCCTCTCAAATGCTGGAATTAAAGGCATGCTTCACCATGTCTGGCATTTGCTTATTTTTTAATTATAAAAATAAAAACAGGGAAACAGAATGATAGCAATGGAACAAGGCACACCCTGGGCAGCCGGCGTCAGGTCAGGATGCACCTGCTCCCAAGAGACTGAGTGCATGTGCTGGACCATGTGAAAAACCTTATCACATAGGATTAATATTTTCCTGACCTTCAGCACTTCTACACTGATCTCAAAATTCTGAACTCAGGACTTGGCAAGTAAGAAAGAAAATAACTAGAGGGCTAAGATGGCAGCAGCATGGTTGTGAGCACTAGGACAGTGGCGACAGCAGTGGTGGCTTTCAGCACATGAACTTAAAACATGACTCCAATAAGATGTCTCATCACTTGTTACCCCCTGGCAATGGATAAAGAAAACAGTAGACATCAGAAAAGCCAACTGGATCCTTGACCATGAAAAAGGAAACATCCAGAACTAGCCAGCCATGCCACCTGTGGGTGGAGCACACCATGGCCTGGCCTGGCCTGGCCACCCTTGTCCCTGAGACATTTATCGCCCAACCCCCTGGCCCCTGAGCTTGGTGAGGAGGCCAGGCAACGGGCACAGCCAGGAAGTAGTTGTGACCATTCCTCTGTGCCTCACCCAGTGTACCTCTCTTGCCCAGGGCTAGGACCATGAGCGACCACTGCACAGCGCTTCCATGGTCAGCCCAGCCATCATCATCATCCAGTGGCTGTCAAGACCTGGCTGAAGTCCTCAGCAGCAATAGGAACCTGAGAAGGCTACAGATTTCAGAAAATAAGCTAGAGAATACTGGTGTAAAGCTGTATGTGAAGCTCTGAAACATCCTAGCGGCTACCTAGAGAATCTTGGATTGGAGGTCTGGGAGCTAACTGGTACCTGCTGTGAGGACCTAGCTTCTGTTTCTACCCACAGTAAAACCCTGTGGGGAATCAGCCTGATGGAAACACTTTGGACCACAGTGAGGTGATGGTGCTGAGTGAGGTACTGAAACAGCCAAGTGTAACCTGCATGTACTCAGGCTAAGAATAACTGACTTTGATGAGGAAACCCAAGCATTTTTGATTGCTGAGGAAGAGAGAAATCCCTACTTGACAGTCCTAAGAAGTATGCAAGAGAAACAGAAAACAAGTGTGAAATCTCTATTTTAAGAAACCTGGACATATTCAGTCCCAAAACCATGTAGAAAGGAAAGGGAGTGGGCCCTTGCTTTGGCCCATCTGTGTGTAAGAAATACAGATCACTGACATTCTAATGATATGATTTTTCTGGCTCCCAGTTCAGATAATGCTGTGTAAGATGAATGAGGTTATTCATTTACTAATAGAGGACACGAAGTCTGGGTTGGGGGGATTCGGGAGCAGGTGGAAAGGTGAGGGTGGAGAAGGGGGAAGGGGATCTGAATATGATCAAAACACATTGTATGAAATTCTTGAATCAATGAAAAAAATTTACCTAAAAAAAAAAATGAAAGCAGGGAGGAGATATAGTTCAGTGAGAACATGCCTGCCTATCGTGGGTGGAGATCCTAGTTTCAATCTCCAGTGCTACAAAAATAAATTACCTAAAAAAATGAGAAAACTGGGTAGGAGAGATGGCTAAGCAGTTAAGAACACTGACTGTTCTTGCAGAGGACCCAGGTTCGAATCCTAGCACCCACATGGCAGCTAACAACTGCAAGTTCCAGGGAATCCAACAGCCTCTTCTGTCCTCCAAGGGCATTACATGACACAGGTGCACTTACCTACATGCAGGCGTAACATTCATACACATAAAATAAAAATAATAAATAAAATTTTTAAAAATGAGAAAACTGCCAGTGTATGTTTCATGCCGATAGATGAGGACTGTATGTGAATGTTTTTTTGAGTCTGAATCTCATGTAGCCCAGACTGCCCTTGAACTCAATATGTAAGAGAGGATGGCCTTAACTTCCTGATCTGTTCCTCCTGCCTCCACCTCCTAAATGAGATTACAGACATGAATCATCACTCCTGGTTTTGTGTGAGGGATAGAACCCAGGCTTCGTGCTTGCTAGCAAGTACTTTACCAACAGAGATATATCCCTGCCCTGTGAAATCTTTGCCTTGGTCTGGAGTTCAGGGCCCAGGCTTACCAGTTGGATCCCAATGCTGCCATTAGTGCTGTGTGACCCAGGACATGTTCCTTTGCCCTCTGTGCCTCAGTTTCCCCATTTCGTAAGCAGGGACAGTGGGTGAATGTGAGCAGGAGTGCAGGTAGAGGCCTGAACTCAGCTGTCTCCGGCTGTCTTTGCTGTGTTTGATCCTGGGCCTGGAACTCCCTCTTCCTTGTATCTACGTGGCTGATTCTCTCTCATCCTTGAAGACTAACCTCAGATGTTACCTGCTCCAGGAAGATTTCCCTGAAGCCCTCTCACGCTGCTTCACCTCTGGACAGGTGCCTCTACACATTGACCTGTATGTGTGCCTCGCAATGCAGATGCCTTAACAGTTACCATCAGCATTTGCATTGACTCCTGTGGGCAGCTGCCCCCTCAACTGGACTCTTGGCCCCTTCTTATATGTGTGCATGTCTGTGTGTCTACATGTGTATGTATTTGTGTGTGTGTCTGTGTGTGTGTCTGTGTGTGGTATGTGTGTATTTGTATGGTAAATGTGTGCTTATATGCTTGTGTATGCACATGTGTATGAGGGAATGTATATATGTTGTGATGTGCTTCACCAGAGAAGACCACTCAGACAAAGTTTTGCTGAACGAAAGTCTTTGCTGGCCAGGGCTACTACACAAGGGTGTCCGAACCCAAGTGTGTAGCCCTGAGCCATCTCTAGGGTAAGCATCTATACAGATAAACCATAACCAGGGATGAAAAGTTTAAGTTCCCAAGCTTACAGGTGGAGAGCCCACTTAACGATTTCTATTTACTGAGTAACAATTACTATTTTGCAGAAGCAAGCCAAGCATAACCCACAGAAACCACAAATCTGCAGTTAGCAGGTACTGACCTGTTCCCAAGACAACTGGGGTACAGCTGACATGTGTTCCCATACCATGGGCCAACTGCTTGATAATTTTAGAGACCAGAGTCAGTCTAAAGTTTAACATGGTGTAGCTATGGTCAATAAGGTACCCTATTACGTGTGTGTGTGTGTGTGTGTGTGTGTGTGTGTGTTCATGCATGTGGAGGCCAGAGGTTGACTTGGTTGTCTTCCTCTAGTCTCCTTATTTTGTGAGGCAGGTGTCTTTATTGAAACTAGAGTTCATCAATTTGGCTAGACTGGCTGGCCAGTGAATTTGGGGATTCCCACTCCTTCCTGCATCCTTCCAGCATTGGGGGTTAAATACAGGCTTGTGCCACCGTGCACAGCTTTTCTTTCTTTTGGTCTTTTTGAGACAGGGTCTCCCTATAGTCCCAGCTGGCCCAGAACTCACTATGTAGACCAGGCTGGCCTTGAATTCACAGAACTGCCTTCCTCTGCTTTCCAAGTTCTGGAATTAAAGGTGTGCACCACCACGCCCAGCTTCATGCCCAGCTTTTTATTAAAAAATATTTTATTTACTATTTTTTAATATTTTATTATTTTTTAAATATTTTATTTATTATTTTTTATGTGTATGAGTGTATTGCCTGCATGTATGTAAGTGCATCCATGTCATGCAATGCCCGCAAGGACAGAAGAAGCCATTGGATCCCCTGGAACTGGAGTTACAGACAGTTGTTAGCTGCCATGTGGGTGCTGGGATTCGAACCCAGGTCTTCTGCAAGAACAACCAGTGTTCTTAACTGCTGAGCCATCTCTCCAGCCCCCATGTCCAGCTTTTACATGGATACTGGGGACCTAAACTCGGGTTCTCATGCTTGCACAGCAAGAACTTCATACGCTGAGCCATCTCCCCAGTCCCTCCTGGCTCCTACCCCTTTTGTGATCCCCCCCTCCCAGTGCCCAGCAGAACCTGGTAAGAACTAGACTCTGGCAAATGTTTGCTGAGCAACTGAGTGGCTTCCCTGGGACCCCTTGTATACTCAGAGACACCTAGAACAGATTGTGGCCAGTGGAGGCCAACTGTGTGTGTTCCTGGTTGTAGGCCACAGTGGGAAGTTGTGGCCTCTGAGCTGACACCTCAGACACTGTAGATCTGGTCTTTGCAGCTGTCCCCAAATCCTTGCAGGAGCTACCTCTGACCACCCCTCATTTTGGTTAACAGAGGTCCCTCAGACCCAAGGATCTCACTTGGACACACAGTTCATGCAGAAGTTGTATTTATTAATGGATTCAGAATGGACGTCCTGTCTGGGTTACCCCACACAGACCTCCTCAGCTGGGGGTGGACCCATGCCTCCACTATGAGCATGCTTTGGTACTGGTTGAGTTCCCCTCTGCATCATCCCATATAAAGCCAAAGGATGATATGCCACCAAGGTTATAAAAGCCACAGAAGCCCTTGAGCACCTGGCCATATTGATTAGGGAAGGCAGAGAACTCATTCCTAGTGCTGGTCCCAAAAATGTGATTGCGTATCCAATCAGTATACACAATCAGGTGCTGGATGTTGATCAGGTAAGAGCCATAGAGCCAAGTGATGTATTCACCCTTATTCAGGATGAATTCTTCAATTCTTCCACCTGTAACACCATATACTTCACCCCAGGTGTCTCCATGTTTCAGTTGAACACTAGGGAAGAGGGGAAGCTTTAAACACTCACCCACACCCAGTTGTCCTCAGTGCCTCTCCCCCTTTTAATATGGCTTCCTGGAACACGATGGTCTCTGACCCTGGAGAAACCACTCTCAGTTATTGTGATCTTAAATTCATTGTTCTGCCTGTCTGAGAATAAGTTTCCTCCTGTGCAGTGGGCATGAGTGTTGGAAGGAGTCTCTGAGGTCATCACGAGCAGAGCAGAACTTGGGAATCTGCTCATTGAGACTTCAGGAGGAGCAGCTGCTGTCACATGGGAGTTGTCCCTGCCATACTGGGATTTTCTTAGCCTAGGTCACTTCTAGCTGACAGCTGGCCTCATCAGTATCCTCCATCCTTGATTTTGTCCCAGGGCCTTCTCAGTCCTGTTCACACATTGTTTCTTTGCTCTTCACTGGCATCCTCTAAGTACAGAGGAGAGACCTACCCCAGGCCTCAAGCAGGAATGTCCCCAATGTTAGAGAACTGCCTTTGGGTAACACTTCTTACAACTAAAACTCAATCAGTGGTCCACCCTGACCCTCACCTGTTGAACTCTAACCTAGTAGATCTTCCTTTGATTTTCCTATTAGGCATTGGGACTGGGAGGCCTTTTGTGGTTCACTTGACTAGGGAGAAACACCGCCAACCCTCTTTGATCAACTGGAGAGGCAACAGTAGGATTTTCTTAACAAGTGAACTCAAGAATATAGAACTGTGAGCAGGAGGGGAGGTGGCTGGGGACAGGGACAAGTAGAAAAGTGTTGGCTGGTGGTTCTATGACTACAGGAATCAACTGGCCTCAAAGAGCCATTGGGAGCCAAAGGGGGATCCTGTGGGAAGATGCTATAAGCGGACTGTCCGCCTGAGCCCCAGAAACCATGGAATGAGTTGGGACACAGCAATAGGGCTCATGACTCCAATCCTACTTACCTTAAAATCCTAGGACCACGAATACGCATCCGAATCCCCTCTAAGTCTTTTCCTTTGGGTACGGAAGTGCAGAAATGCGTGCCACTTGTTAGCCCATAGTAACCTGCGTGGATGAGAACCAGAAGGGAGGAAACCCACTCAGTGGCATGGAGGGCATCTCTTCCCACCCCTGAAGCCAGAAAGAATGGCCCTGTGACCAGATTTAGTCTGTGGCAAAGGCTAGGACAAGTCCCTGGGTCTCCTGGATTGAGAAAGTCTGGGGCAGATCCCAGACTTGACTTACTAGTTGCCCCGAAAGTGGGGGTCCCCAGGAGGGCAAGGATCAGCAACAGCAGCATGGCCTCTGGTCGGCACATCTGAAGCTCTGGGGGAAAAAGTCCACATGACTCCCAGGCCTCAGCTGGACCTCACCATGCTCACCTCCAGGAGCCATGCACCTTACCTGGCTTGGAGAGTCGGCAGTAGGTATCTGCTGCCTGGGTGTCTTTTGCCTGCCCCTTATATACTTCTAGAGTCTCTTGGGCCCCCATCCAGAAGGAAGGCATCACGGGTCACCAGAGGGACAGGAAGGAGGTAGTGGGGGCTCTTCCTGGGGGAGTCCCCAAAGCTATCTGGGGAGGCTCCCGGACATGCTGTGTTTGCTAACTTGGCCCTGCAGCCTACATCAACAGGGGACAGTGATAGGCATTGATTTCTATTGTCTGGGTTCTCACTCATGAGCACTTGGACAGAACTTGGCTTTAGAAGTTGGGGGAGGTTTTCTGAAAGCCCTTCCCCAACTCTTCCAGGCAGCTTTCAACTGCTGGGGGTGACAGAACAGGTATCCTCAGAAATTGCAAAGCAGGCCCAGGGCCTCATTGTGCCTAGGCAGCCCCCAGGTCTGGCATACTTCCCAGAGCCCCTACAAGCTCTCTGTCAACTCCAGAGAGCCAGAGAGGAAAGTCTTGTTCTTTGTTTCCTGTATAAGGCACAAGAAGCACTTAGATAATAGTTGCTCAACCTGTCACAGACGTGTCTGTGGTCTCTCCTATGCTGGATTTAAGTGTAGTAAGGATGAACTGGCAGTAAGGGACTCAGAGGTCATGGGATAGAAAGACACCCAAGTTGTGGCAGGTGCCACAATAGGGAGCAGAGAATGAAGGCTGGTGAAATCTCTTGGCTAGTCCTTCTGGGGGCACCTGAGACCAGGCCAAGGGTCGTGTGTGTGTGTGTGTGTGTGTGTGTGTGTGTGTGTGTGTGTGTGTTACTATGTATGTGTATGTGGAGGGGGTGCTCATGCATATGTGTATGAAATAAATAGAGACCAGAGGTGAACATCAGACATCTTCAATTTTTTTATTTGTTTGTTTTGAGACAGTCTTTCACTGGACCTGAAACACTGATTTAGTTAAACTGGCTGGCCAGCAAGCTCCAAGGTTTCCCCCTGTCTCTACCTCCCTATCACTGGGATTACAGGTGTGCACTGCTACACCCATCTTTTTTATGTAAGTGATGGGAATCAAACTGGGATCCTCATGCTCGTGTGGCAGATACTTTACTTACTGAGCCATCTCCCTGCTATCTCCCCAGCCCCAAGCTCCTTCTTAATCTGAGCAGTGATATTCCTGTCCAAGACCTAGATCCTGGCAGCTTGCTGGTGCTGTAGCCCACAAGTCCCTCTCTCCTCCATCTGCTCCCCTCCTCCCCTTCTTGGAGGACTCATATAAAAAGAACACACTGAACCCTGTTTTACACCATCATTCCCAGCCTTCATCCCAATGACTCTGAAGAAGTAAGACATCACATTAGAAACAAACTGGGGTCTGGGGAAGATGGGAGCAGGTAAAATAAGGATGGAGAAGATAAAGACTGTTGGATACCCAGTCTGGGATAGAGAGTAACTCCAGGAAGCTCCAAGCCTATCTTCAGGGTCTCTGATCTTTGGGAATAGTACAAGGTCATGATCATCAGCATAAGGTGTGGAAGCTAGACTTGGTGCAAAGCCCAGCTTCCTGCTCGCTGGGGCTGTGATGAGGGAGTTTTGGTCCCACTGTACTTCTGCCTTTTTGCCTGTTATGTCAAGAATCACAGATCTACTCTCAGGGCTGCTGTGAGGATACACTGAGATTCTCTATCTAAGCACCAAACACCTAAGCCTATACCACTCAGGTCAAAGTTGTTCCCTGGAAAGGGCAAAAGCCTAGAAATAACAGACCTGTGTCTCAGGGGTGACTGCCACACTGGAGTCTGTGGAGTCTGGAAAAGCATCACAGATCCTCCCTGTACTACCTTCTTCACCTTGGGGAACTGGCTGGGAACGGATTAATGTGTCTCCATGCCCACACATACTTACAAGAGGCAGAGTTGCAAAAAGAATGGCCTTGTTTAGTACACAGACTGGCTCTCTCCAGGAACTGGGGACACTGGTCTCATAGGGTTGGTGGTGAGGAATGGGCTGCTGGAACAGCAGAAGCAATTACCTGAGCCAGGAGCTATTAATGCATGTACCAGGAGTGGAAAAACTAGAGATTCACAGGCCACGCCAGCCTGCCTTATGTTTCTGAGATAAGAATGCTTTTCACGTATTACAATCATTAAAAAAGGTCAAAAGAAGGGGGCTGGAGAGATGGCTCAGTGGTTAAGAATACTGGTTGTTCTTGCAGAAGACCTGGGTTCGAATCCCAGCACCCACATGGCAGCTAACAACTATCAATAACTCCAGTCCCAGGATCTGACAGCCTCTTCTGACCTCCACGGGTATTGCACAACACAAGTACACTTACCTACGTGCAGGCAATACATGCATACACATAAAATAAAAATGATAAATAAAATTTTTTTTCAAAAGGTCAAAAGGCTGGGCGTTGTGGCACATGCCTTTATCCCAGCACTTGGGAGGCAGAGGCAGGTGGAACTCTGTGAGTTCAAGGCCAGCCTGGTCTACATAGTGAGTTCCAGGACAGCTGGGGCTACAGGGAGACACTGTCTCAAAAAAAAAAAAAGTCAAAAGAAGAACAATATTTTGTGACTCATGAAAATTTTCAGAGCTGGAGGGGATGATGGTTCAGTGGTTAAGAGTACCTACTGCTCTTGTACATTCTACTCTTGCAGAGATCCCAAGTTTGGTTCCCAGCACCCATATCAGGTACCTTACAACCAGTTCCAGAGCATCTGACACTCTCTTTTGGGCTCTGTAAGTAACTGCACTGAGCATTCCCACACACAGACACACAAGTAGACATCATTCAAAATAAATATTTTTTAGAAAATAAAGAAAATTGCTGTACTCCTGATGCTTCATCCTCCAGTCAAATGTCAGGGCACTTCCTGCTGCCTGTGGCTGCTGATGGCCCACAAAGCCTATAGCTGTATTCCTTGACCCTTCACACAGTCTGATGACCCACCCCTTACCCTAGAGCACTTGTATCACTGTCCCTAATTGGCTGGATAGAGTAGGGGACAGTGGTTCTGTTCAATAGTGAGCCTCAGTGAGGGTCCAAAAGAGGCTCTCCTGCTCCCACATCTATATTTGGTTCTGGGCACTGAGCTGTCTCTCCAGGGAGGCTCACGGGCCTCAGGCCTCACCAATGAATGCTGAAGAAGTGAGCTCCTGCCTCATCCATCTCCCAGCCCTCCTTATACCTCTAGCCTACAGATACAAGTGGAGGTTTGGCTAGGGATAGGGCAGTAGAACTCCTCCTGATGCCTCAGGAGGAGGCTTTGGGGAGGTGGAGGAGGAAGGGCTTAAGCCTTTGGCAGCCACCACTCTTGGAGCCAGGGGCCCAGAAGGTGACACAAAGGGGCTTTAGTGTTCTGTCCCAATCCAGCCCCAGGGCACTTTTGTGGGTTTTCTGCCACTTCGAGTGCCAGAAGGAGGGTCTGTCTGGGCTGAGACTCCAGGAAGCACCCCCTGGATAGCAGGTGGGATTGAAGGAACAGACAGTTGCCAGCCTGGCCACAATGGATTGTGGGACTTGCCCAGTTGCACACACAAGGCACATTTTCACAGTGTTGGTATGTGGCAATGGTTGTCACACATTCACACACCTACACATGGAAATGCATACTCACCCAGCCACACTCACACATTGAACAGGCATACACCCATACATACACACTCCCCATGTGCATGAGTGGGAGGCCCAATCCCAGAAGAGTCTTTCTCTGCACCCCCCAGTTACATAGGCCCAATAGCTGGCCCTGAGCCCACACTCAGAGATGCTCAACACAGGCCCTTTGTCTCTCAGGATCAGGACTCCCCCAAAGGGAGATTTACTGAGCATTTATCAACTCCATTGGGCACAGCCCACTCTGTACTATGCCAGGAAATGGAACAATAAGGCCTTCTCCTCCAGCAGAGGTGGGACCTGGGCTGGTGAGTCCTTGTATGTCAGGAGGTGGTTATGACATGGCCCTGGTCTCCCTGACCTCTAGATGTGGGACTAGGGAAGACCCCTCTGGAAACTGTGGATGAATGGATCTCCGTCTACACTCCACTCAGAGCTACAGCCATAGGCCCCAGACTGGCTCTCCACAGGAAGGCCTCACGCAGAGGCTGGAGCCCTGGGTCTCTGGCTCTGATCTTGAGATATTTCTGGCCGGGGTGTGACTCCTAGGGCCAATCAGGAAGCTAGCTCCTCCACAGGTCCCTAGCTGAGCCCTGGGACCACAGGAACCAGAGGAGACTTCTGGGAGGGGGAGAAGAAGGATCAAAAGCAGAGGCATATCTGTGCAGGGAGGGACAGAGACTGCCTTTTTATATATTCTCAGGTCGCTGCTATATATGGGGAAGCAACTGGATCAGGGGAAACACTTTGTCTTTGCATTACTGAAACACCCAGCAACCTTCACCAAAATCCCTAATGGGTGCCTCACTTTGTGCTAAAAATTTAGCTACACTCTTCCCCAGGAAGACTCAACTCTATTAGAAAGTCAAGATACCCAACCACACATATTATCTAAGCATTTACATAAATAAAATTCCATTTGTGGGTCTTTGAGATGATTCAGCAGGTAATGGTGCTTGCCACCAAGCCCGACAACCTGAGTTCTATTTCTGGGACTTACATGAAGGATGGAGAGAACCAATTCTTGCAAGTTGTCCTCTAACTGCCACATACACACACACACACACACACACACACACACACACACACACACACACACAAATGTAAACCTAACTACGTCCAAAGGTTCTGCTTCCTAGTACTGCCACATTGGGGTTAAGACTTCAACATATAAAATGGGGGAGCACATTTAGATGAGAACTGAAGTTTACTAGAGGTGGGATGGGCCCACCTCCACCCTTGACTACAGGAGTCAAGTTACAGGAGTCAGGTACTTGGTGTGAGGTGCTGAAGTTCAGCTGAAGATAGGATGGGAGGAGTTGTTTTAAGGCCACACCACCAGCTCAGAGGGAGAAGATGCTGGGCTGTGAACATGATTATGGTATCTGACATTTTCCTTCTGGTCATTTTTCACCTATATCCCCCATACAACTCTACTGGATATCACCATCCTCAGGCTTAGAAAAAGTGCCTAGAGCCGGCATAGTGGCACATGCCTTTAATTCGAGCCCTCAGGAGGCAGAGGCAGGTGGATCGCTGTGAGTTCGAGGCCAGCCTGATCTGCATAGCGAGTTCCAGGCCAGCTGGGGCTACAGGGAGACTGTCTCAAAAAAGACCAAAAAGTAAAAGAAAAAGGAAAATGTCTAGACTTAACTTCAGCATCCTTCACTATCCAGGGTCACTCACAGGCAAGTAGGAGACAGAGGGACACATTTAAATATCTAGTTCGAACTTCTTGTTATGGGGTCACATAACTGAACATAAAAGTAAAAAAATGGTAACAGTAAAAGATTTCTGAAAGTGTAATGACCAAAACATAATTCAAAATCAAATTCATAATGACTCTGAGGTGTTTCTGGCAGTGCTTACCCACGACGTTGCATCTGTGACTTCATGGTAGCCTTAGTTCTGAACACACATAGGCTCTGCGTGTTGCATATGCCATCCCACCACAGAAGGCACCTTGGCTCAGTTTTCAGACTATGGAATGTCACGAATTGCATTGTTTTCACTGTACAAACAAAGTTTTGTGCTCTGATAGAACACAATTGTTTAATTATAGGAAACAAAGTTACATTTCTTCAGCATGTAAGCATCAAATTGGTATATCTTTGAATTATAGATAAGCACATTCATCTTATTAGTATGCAAATTTGCTTTCATTTAAAAATGGTTAAAAGGGGTCTGGTCTGGAGACTTGGCTCAGCAGTCAAGAGCACTGGTTGCTCTTGCAGAGGACCTGGGTTCTGGTCACAGTACCTACATAGTGACCAATAACCATCCATAATGCCAGTTCCAGGGGATCTGACACCCTCTTCTGGCCTCCACAGGCATTGCATGCATGGGTGCACCTACATACATGCAGGCAAAACACTCATACATATAGAATAAAAATAAATAAAAACTTTTTAATTAAAGTGGTTAAAGGGGACTGGAGAGATTGCTCAGTGGTTAAGAGCACTTGCTGCTTTTCCAGAGGATCAGAGTTTGGTGCCCAGGACCTACATCAGTTGCTCACAACTACCTGTAACTCCAGATCCAAAGGATCTGATACTCTCTTCTGGCCTCCCCAAGCACCCACACACATGCTCATATATACACAGACATACACATATATACATAAATACAAATAAAATAAATGTTTTTTAAAATGCTGATATGGGCTGGAGAGTTGGCTCAGCACTTAAGAGCACTGGCTGCTCTTGCAGAGGACCCGGGTTCAATTCCTAGCACCCACATGGCGCCTAACAACTGTCTGTAACTCCAGTTCCAGGGGACTCCAACACTCTCTTCTGACCTCTGTGGGCATTGAACGACATGGATGCACTTACATACATGCAGGCAATACACTCACACACATAAAAATAATAATAAAAAATATAAAAATGGTAAAACATATATCAAAGAATTGTGGGGGATTGTTTGTTTGGATTTAGTAATTTCATTGGTCTCTCTGTAGTCCCAGCTGGCATGTAACTCTCTATGTAGACCAAGCTGGCCTCAGTCTCACAGATATCCACCTGCCTCTGCCTCCCAAGTACGGGGATTAAAGGTGTATGTCACCATGCCAAGCCAAAGAATTATTTTAAAATAAGTTTCTTTTACGATTTATTATCAGTAAATGTTTGATTTGTACACCTATTTTGTATACTTACATACCGGAGTCTCACAAAAATTTCTCCAATGAGGGACTGGAGAGATGACATAGTGGTTAAGAGGATTTACTGCTCTTCCAGAAGACCACAGTTTGGTTTCCAAGCACCCACAACAAGCAACTCGCAACCATCTATAACTCCAGCTCAAGGAAATCTGATGCCATCTTCTGGCCTTATGACCAATTGCTCTTGAACATACACCCACACAGACACAAATGCATGTATACATAATTGAAATTTTTAAAAAATCTCTTTTTAGGGGACTGGAGAGATAGCTCAGCAGTTAAGAACACTAGCTGCTCTTGCAGAGGACCCAGGTTCGGTTCCCAGCGCTCACATGGTGACTGACAGCCATCCTTAACTCCAGGAGATCTAAAGCCCTTTTCTAACCTTCATGGGCATTGCACAGCACGAGTGTACTTACATGCAGGCAATACACTCATACACATAAAATAAAAATAAAATATTTTAAAATAGCTTTTAAGGGGGCTGAAGAGATGGCTCAGCAGTTAAAAGCACTGACTTCTCTTGCAGAGGACCTGGATTCGATTCCCAGCACCCACATGGAGGCTATGAACCATCCTTAACTCCAGTTCCAGGGGACTCCAAAGCCCTCTTCTGACCTCTTCAGCATTGAGCATTGTACAACATGGGTACACTCACATACATGCAGGCAATACACTTATACACATAAAATAAAAATAATAAATGAAATATTTTAAAAATATATCTTTTAAGAATTCCCTAGTGAGGGAGCTGGAGAGATGGCTCAGCAGTTAAGAGTACTAGCTATTCTTGCAGAAGATCCAGGTTTAAATCCCAGCACCCACATGGCAGCTAACAACCATCCATAACTCCAGTTCAAGGTGATCCGATACTTTCTTCTGTCCTCCTTGGGCATTGAATGACATGGGTACACTTGCATACATGCACACAATACACACTTACACATAAAATAAAAATAAGGACTGAAGAGATGGCTCAGCAATTAAGAGTACTGGCTGCACTTGCAGAGGACGCAGATTTGATTCCCAGCACCCACATGACGGCTAACAGCTGTTCATAACTCCAGTTCCAGCGGAATCCAACAGCATCTTCTGACCTTTGTAGGCACTGCATGATGCAGGTGCACTTACATACATGCAGGCAATACACTCATACACATAAAATAAAAATAATAAATAAAATTTTTAAAAGAATAAAACTAAAGCAAAATTTTTTTTTTAATTCTCAAGTGAGGGGCTAGAGAAATGGTTCAGTGGTTTAAGAGCACTGGCTGCTCTTGCAGGGGGCCTGGATTCAGTTCCCAGCACCTACATGGCAACTAGCAACTGTTCATAACTCCAGTTCCAGGGGATCTGACACCCTCTTCTGGCCTCTGTGGGCACTGCACAACACTGCTGTACTTACATCCATGCAGGCAAACACTCATACACATAAAATAAAAATAAACAAATCAAGCCAGGTGTGGTGGCACATGTCTTTCCTTCTAGCACCTGAGAGGCAGAAGCAGGCAGATCAAAGC
The DNA here is from genome assembly GCF_000622305.1 of Nannospalax galili. NCBI lineage: Eukaryota > Metazoa > Chordata > Mammalia > Rodentia > Spalacidae > Nannospalax > Nannospalax galili. Next base: position 691,267 of record NW_008330333.1, read on the forward strand.
CAGTCTGGTCTACATAGAGAGTTCCAGGCCAGCTGGGGCTACAAGGATACCCTGTCTCAAAAAAGATTAAAAAAAAAATTTGAGGGCCGGAAAGATGGCTCAGTGGTTAAGAGCCCTGGTTGCTCTTGCAGAGGACGTGGGTTAGGATCCCAACACTCACATAGCAGCTAACAACAATCTGTAATGCCAGTTCCAGGGGATCCCATGCTTTCTTCTGACCTCTGCAGGAATTACATGACACAGGTGCACTTACATAAATGCAAGCAATATACTCATACATATAAAATAAAAATAATTATTAAAATCTAAATAATTAATTAAAATTAAATAAGTAAAAATTAAAAATAAAATTCCCCAGTGAAAAGGAGTCACAAGTAGATTACATTTAAGAAGCCCTGATCCAGTTAATGTATCTAATTCATTCACTCCCAACTCACCTCCTCCAGAGCCATCCACTGAGGCTCCCCTACATATCTGCCCTTGTCACAGCCCATCATTCTTTCCATCATGGGGCCCACTCTTTCAACCCCACCCCTTAGGCTCCAACTTTCTGTTTCCCATAGACTTCTCTAGTTAGAAAAGTTACTTCTTGGTGCTGGAGAGATGGCTCAGCGGTTAAGAACACTTGCTGTTCTTTCAGAGGACCCAGGTTTGATTCCTAGCACCCACATGGTGGCTAACAACCATTCGTAACTCCAGTTCCAGGGGATCTTACACTCTCTTCTGGCCTCTGTGGTCACTGGACAACACAGGTTCACTTACATACACACAGGCAAAGCACTCATACACATAAAATAAAAATAATAAATAAAATATTTTAAGGAAAGGTTCTTCTTGATCCTAGCCTTTCCCAGTGTCTCAACAGTGTCATTCTCCCCTCCACACATCCACAAGGGTCACTTGGGTGAACTACCTTTAGTCTCTGACACATTCCCTGGAGACACTACCTCTTCTCCACCATCAGGAAGGCTCAGACAAGACTCAGGCAACCCCCTTCCACTCACCTCCTTTCCCAGAGATTAATCTGAGGCTGGAAATAAGGCAAAAGCAGTCACACTAGATTAGATACTGAGCATTTAATCAAACTGATTTCAGTTTTCATGGAGCATTTGGGGTGCCTGGGGGATCAGCAAGATCCAGGGATAATGCTCCCTTGGAAGCAGGTAACCCTGCTACTAGATGGAGGATAGCCAAAAGAATAGAAAATTCTGGAGAAGTAGAAATACTACAGGAGTCGGAAGGAGTGTACCCCTTCTGCCCCAGGCCAAGGTTGACCAGCCCTCCCTCAGCCTGTACAACCTCTGCAGGCTCCAGAGCTGAAGAGCCAGGCCTATAGGTGCCCCCTGGTGGGCAGTGATGAACTTGCAGGGACTTTAACTTTTCCTCGTGACCCGGGTTGGAACATGAATGGTTGATGGGGATGCCTGAGGCATGATTGGCCCGAACACCCCCTAGCAGCCCCTGAGGACTACAACTCAGGTCCACCTGTCCCCTTCCACCTCCCAGGGGTCCTGGACACTGCAGTACAGAACAGAGGTGGAATTTCCTGGCTTTGCTCCTGTGTGGCTTGATCACATACCCACCTCAGAGTCTCAGTTCTGGTGCTATGAGGTGAGATCAGAACAGCTCCTGGGCAGCCCAGTGAGAGTTATGTCCTGTGGGTTCAATGCCAGGCACACTATACACTGGGCCTGTGCTAATAAAAGGTGGGGGTTAGGAGTGCAGTGATTCCAGGAAAAGGAAGGACAGGGACCCCAAGAATCTGGCCCCAGAGCATGCAGGATGTAGGTAGGCCAGGGTCCCAGGCCCAAGAGTAGTGGAGGTGTTAGACCCCTCCCAAGGCTGGAGGGCAGGTGTGAAGGCTGAGTCCCACCTCAGAGGGAGCCCAGGAGCCACACCAGAGCTGCATCACCTTCCTCCTTCCTGAAGTATCTAGAAATTCCAACCCCAAGAATAGCCAAGATTCCAAGTTAAGGGTGCATCATGGTGCTGGCCCTGTTCATCATTGTTCTTGCTCTCCTTCTAGAAGTCTTCCAGGGTTCAAAACCCACCCTAGTTCTCTTGCCTCTTTGACCCCTATGATTGTCATAGGATATACTGGGGTTCAGGTAGGATGGCATGGGGTAAGGCAAAGAATTGTCCAGAAAGCCATCTGATCCCTGTGCCTATAGTCTTGTACTTGGGCAGATGCTCTTCCGAACGTACTCATCCATGCCCCACTAGCCTAGTTCACATACAGCTCCCACTGGCTGTGACAAATGACAGCAGTCTGAGGGTGTTGGGAGAAGGTAGGGTTTTAGCAGATGTTCCAGCCTCTGCCCCATGCAGTCTAAGACCTAAAAGTTCAGCCCTGAGGGAAGGAGACAGGTGTGGTCTGAAGTCACATTCCCATCCCATTGGGCCAACCTGGGAGATTACACTGAGTCTCAAAAGGAAAGCAGAAAGTCACAGGGTGAGAAAAAGCTCCCACTGAATGTGCTGAGGGAACATGGCTTTCTGCATTCTCAGGAGCAGACAGTAACCATGCAGGACTCACTGTCGTGGGCACTGGTCTCTGCAGGAAACTGGATCTGCCCACCTCTGTCCTCTGCTGTCACAGTACCGCCCCCACCCAGCACTTCTACTTGGCTTTGGGGTATCACACCAAGCTGGGAGTGAGGGAGGGGCTGAGCAAAGAGGCCAGCACTATAGCTTGGAGGGAGAGAGATGCAGGACAAGGCCAGGGCTCCTATCTGGCAGAGAGAACAATGCTACTGAGTCCTGAGGCTGTCTCTTGGTTTCCTCTCTAGACCTCTTTTGGCCAATGTCCTGGCTGGTGTTCTTTCACTCTACTCAGATAAAAAGCCAGGAGTAGGTGAGAAGCTCTTAGATTGCTGGAGTTTCTAGGCAAGTGCCTATAGCTTAGGGACTGAGCTAGAAGACCCAGAGCCTGACAGCTCCAAACTCTGAGAAACCCGAGACATTAGCTTCACATGCTCAGGTTGGAAGCTTATCACGCTGAGCTTTAACCATCATCCCTGGCATTGACACCTTTTTGGGGCCCTCAGATTCTGGTAGTAGTGGGCAGAGACAGCAGGCAGCAATAGTAGGTGGCATTATTTATGTTTGTTTGTTTAATAGTAGAACTATTTTGCAGTAGTGAGAATTGAACTCAGGGCTGCAAGTACATTAGACAAATATTCTATCACTGAGCTACATGCTCAGCTTTTCCTTTTCCCTGTGTGTGTGTGTGTGTGTGTGTGTGTGTGTGTGTGTGTTGTGTGTGTGTCTCCACATATGTGGGTGTCCACAGATACCAGAAGAGGGTGCTAGATTCCCTGGAGTTGGTGTTACAAGTGGTTGTGAGCACCAATCACTGCTCTGGTTTAACTACTAAACCATCTCTCCAGCTCTTTTACATTTTATTTTGATACAGGGTCTCCCTAAGTTCCCCAGGTTGGCCTTGAATTTTCTGTCCTCCTACCTCAGCTGGGATTACAGACCTAGGCCTATTCCACCAGGCTGACTTAGGTGGCACCTTTTAGCGTTACAGCTCTTGTACAGGCCTCAGCCCTTGGTGGTGACAAGTGTTACATCTCTCAAGCCTAGGTTATCGGAGACCCCTGACCCTCAGGCTTAGCAACTCTCTGGAACTCTTCTGGTGACCAGGCCCTGCAGGTTCCTTCCCAGCTCTTCACAGCCCTCTATCCATCAGCCTCAGCTTTTTATCTCTCTTGCTTTCTCTCTACTTGTGCTGTCCTTGTTTCTCTGAAGTTCCTGCCCTGGCCTCTCTCAAGTTCTTCAGAGGCTTCTCATTCCTATTGCTGAGACTGATCTTGGGCACTGCAGTCATCATCCTCTCCCCTTTCTTTGCCTTAGCAGGTCAGTATGGCAAATGATAACCAAAAGTAGGGGATGAAGAGATGACTCATTGGCTGCTCTTGCAGAGGACCCAGGTTTGGTACTCAGCACCCACATAGTAGCCAACAGCCATCCATAACTCCAGTTCCAGGGGATCAGGTGCCCTCTTCTGGCTGCTATGGGTAAGCACACACATGGTGCACTTACATACATGCAGGAAATACTCATACACATAATTTTTTTTTAATTTAAGAACACTTGAAGCTGGGCATGGTGACACACATCTTTAATCCCATCACTTAAGAGGCAAAGGCAGGCAGATTTCTGTGAGTTCAAGGCCAGCCTGCCCTATATAGCAAGTTCCAGGACAGCTGGGGCTAGAGGGAGAGCCCATCTCAATAAGACCCAAAAAAAGAACACTTGAAAGAATGAAAGAAGCTTTTTATTAAGCCAAATCTTGCAACACTGGAACACTATAGTAGGGTGTCTCCTGGCTGCCTCGAAAACTGAGCAGACCAGCTTATTCATGTAGCAAAGAGAGGAGAGCAAAGGAAGAACAGGAGGAGGAGGAGGAGAACAGAGGCAGTGGTACAATAGTACTGGGAGGGGAGGGAGTAGAGGTAATAAGAGCTGTTAAAGCTGGGGCTGGAGAGATGGCTCAGCAGATAAGAACAGTGGTTGTTCTAGCAGAAGACCCAGGTTCGAATCCCAGCACCCACATGGCAGCTAACAACTGTCGGTAACTCCAGTTCCAGGAGATCCAACTACCTCTTCTGACCTCTTCTGGCATTGCACGACATGGGTGCACTCACCTACATGCAGACAATACACACATACACATAAAATGAAAATAATAAATAAAATATTTTTTAATTTTAAAAAGAGCTGTCAAAGCTTTCTCCCAACTGATTTCTTTTTTAATTTTATTATTTTTATTTTATATGTATGAGTGTATCACCTGCATGTATATAAGTGCACCCATATCATGCAAAGTCCAGAGTTCAGAAGAGGACGTCAAATGCCCTGGAACTGGAGTTACAAATGGTTGTTAGCCATCATGTGGGTGCTGGGAACCAAACCCAAGTCCTCTGCAAGAGCAGCTGGTGCTCTTAACCACTGAGCCATCTCTCCAGCCCTCCAAATGATTTCTAATCTCTCTGTAGGAGCAACTTGGGAAAGGGGAGAAGAAAGTGGGCCACAATACAGAGAAGAATGCATCCTTTGTAGCCACTGCCTGCCCATGTGTGGGGACTCAGACCCCTTTGCAGCCTTCTCTCAAGCTCACAGGTGACAGGAGCATGTGCTTTAGAAAGTATGTTTTCCATGCAGCAGTCCTGTGGGTGGGACAGGGGAAGAGGCTGGCCAGGGATTCTCCTGACTTTTATGCTCCCAGCTTTTGGGGATCTTGTGAGACGCACATCTGCTGTAACTGTCCAGAGAGCTCCCAAGGCTTCCTGAATGGACAGGTCCCTTGATTAAGTCCTAGGTGGCCTTAGAGGCCCTGTTGAGGGGCAAACCAGGTGTTTGCCATCTTGCCATCCCATCTGACCACTGGTGGTGCTATAGATCTTGAGGGTCTGACAGCCTCGCCTGGGATCAGTTCAGCACTGGAGCATCCCAGAGCCCCAGAACCACCCTGCACCCATGGGGAGGTGGAGATCAGGAACGAATGCCTGGTGTTCTTGTCCTCAGTGGTTAATGCTGAGGCCCCGACAACATCGTACCTCAGCTGTACACAATAATAACCTACTTATTCTGCAAATTTTTTCCCTGCCTCAGTTTCCCCACTTCCTTACTCGTGTGTCCTGGAGTCACCTCCCAAGTAAATTACATACCACAGCCAAGTCCTGGCCCTAGTTTAGCCTTTGGAGGGACTTTTCTTTTTTTTTTTAAAGACATGTTCTTGCTGTGTCATCTAGACCGACCTCAAACTCACAATCCTCCTGCCTCAGCCTCCCAAGTGCTGGAATTACAAATTGGTGCCACCATACACAGCCATAAATAATTTTTTTTAATTATATTTATTATTTTTAATTTTTTTACTTTTTATGTGTATGAGAGTATTTCCTGCATGCAGGTAGGTGCCCCCCCATGTAATGCAATGTCTGTGGGGGTCAGAAGAAGGTGTCAGATCCCCTGGAATTGGAATTACAGAGAGGGTTGTTAGCTGTCATGTAGGTTCTGGGAATTGAACCCAGGTCCTCTGCAAGAGCAGCCAGTGTTCTTAACTGCTGAGCCATCTCTCCTATCCCCAATGTTTTTTGATTGAGCTAAACAGAGAGGATGTTACTGCTTGCAACCAACCTTTGGTTAATACAGATGGGCAAGGATTAGGTGGTCAGACACAAGTCTTAGGCTGAGTGGAAACAAGGTAACTGAACAGGAGGCCATCTGTGTTCAAGGAAAGCTATGAAAAGATCAGTTCCAACATGTTTATTAGCAAACAAGATACAAAAGGAATAGAGCCTATATAAATGAGCTGGCCACCTTTACAGGTCAGGTGGGCTCAGGCAGGCCTCAGCAGTCAGGGAGCCTAGAGCAAAGAGTAGCAGCAGTAGCAGCAGTGGGACTGGATCAGGCCTGGACACACCATTGCGCATCATGGTCAACCGAATCCAGCTGTAGTGCTGACTGATGTTGGTGTAGATACCAGGCCGGTTGGGCCGACCGCAGCCCACTCCCCAGCTCACAACTCCAATCTGATACCACACTGTATCCTGATCGCAGACTAAGGGTCCTCCTGAATCACCCTGGGGAGCAGCATGGGTAGGCCTGGCCAGAGGAGGGATGGGTGGGGTTGCGGGAGAGGCCAGGGAAACGGGGGGGTACTATGGAGCTGGCAGACTAGGTAAGGCTCTTACTCCTCCCCTGGCAGCAGTCAAGTCTCAGCTTCTTCATCTACAAAGTAGGGCCACAGTCTCTATTTTCAAATAAGAGACCATATGACACCTCATTTAGGTGGAACTTGGGACTAGGAGTGGTGGGATACTGGGCCCAGAAGACCATGGTGGGGTAACACTTACAAAGCAGGCATCCTTGCCACCTTCAGGATTGCCGGCACAAACCATGTCTCCCCAGATGTTTCGGTGGAAATCTGGCTTTTGGAATAGGTGGTTACACATAGTGTTGTTTATGATGGCCACTTGTACTTCCTGGAGAGTTTCAGGAGATGGCAGACCTGTTGGAGGAATGGGAGACAGAGAAACAGGTCACTTCATCCTCCTCTTCTGGGAGGAACGGCATAGACTATGGGATGGGAGTGTTGTGGGGCACTCACTGTGCCTCTCAATAGTCACCAGCTGCAGCCCCCAATAATAATACCATGGGTGATCAACAATATCACAAAAGACCCCATTGGATGGACAGGATGTTAATGTGCTCCCAAGACTCAATTTCCCTGACTTTAGAATATACATGAAGCCCCTGCCTGAGCTGGTAGCCAAAATATGCACAAGGAAAGGAGCTATGGTAGCCGAGAACTGGGGTGGATGCAGCAGGCCAAGTTCTGCTATAGCATCCAGGTGCTGGACCAGGGGCAGCATTCCAGTGATGTCCTTCCTCCTGGGCTTTTCTAGCACCTGAGCCAAGAGCCCTGTGACACACCAGGATACAGCAGCATCAGGATCCACATCCTGATGGGAAACAGGTACGGGGGAAGAAGCCCATTCTCAAAAATGCACTAAGGAAGTATCAGAGCCTGATGTGATTCCACATCTGTTGGATTCCCACGTCTAGATTCCAAGCATTGCCTGACTTCACAGAGGACGACAAGAGCTAAAATGTACATGACAATTTCTGTGGGCTGAGAGCACTCAGAATTCTAAGATCTTATACCTCAGAACTACCCTAGGAAGTCAGAGGCTTCATTATTCTATTTGACAGATGAGGAAACCGAGGCACAGTCTGATGAAGTGCCTCGTTCAAAGTGGCTCAGCTAGCACATGACAAAGAGAAAGCCTGCTACCTGCATCCCATACACTGAGAATGAAGGTGAAGCCAGGGCTCAAGACAACTGTACAATCCATCAGTTCTGGGCAAGGAAAGAATTGGCAGAGTAGGCCTGGCTCGGTCTGCAGCTCACAACCACCCTTCTAGGAGAAGGAAAGGACTCCTAGGAAACAGACTAAGCACCGAGGTCTCTATCCCCACTGCCAATTCCAGCTGTATAGTCTTGGGGACATCCTTTACACTGTCTGAGCCACTGAACCCTAACCTTACCTCCTTTTACTAGTCTGTGGCCTTGGGCACCATCTATAATTCTCTCAATTTCCTCAGCTACAAAGTAGGTATAAAAACATGCCATTGTGCCGGCAAGATGCCTCACTGGGGAAAGGTCCTTGCCATCAAGCCTTATTTTGATCCCCAGGATCCACATGGTTAAAAAAGAACTGTCTCTTAAAAATTGTCCTGGCCTTCACACATGTGCCATGCACAGGCCCACACACATGCAAAATAAATAAATGTAAAAATTTAAATCCCTTAATGAGGGGCTGGAGAGCACTTACTACTCAATCACGAGGATCAGAGTTAGTATCCCAGCACTAGAGAGTGGCTCACAGAAGCCTGAAACTACAGCTCTGAGGGATCCCAAACCTTCTTCTGGCCCTCGTGGGCATCTGTACACACATGCATATACTCTCACACAGACATACCCATTGCACACATACATTTTTTTTTAAAAAAAATCTTAAAAACAAACAAACAACAACAGCAAAAACCCTAGGCTGGAGAGTTGGCTCAGCAGTTAAGAGCACTGGCTGCTCTTGCAGAGGACCTGGATTCGATTCCCAGCACCCACACAGTGCTAATAACCATCCATAACTCCAGTTTCAGGGGATTTGACACCCTCTTCTGACCTCCCCAGGCATTGCATGACATGGGTACACTTACATACATGCAGGCAATACATTCATACACACAAAATAAATAAATGAATGAATGAGGAAGGAAGGAAGGAAAAAAGGGAGGAAGGAAATATTTTTTAAAAAATATCTCTAGATAAGGTTTATTCGAGACCAACTGGTCATTACCCAAGATTTATCTGCAAGACACACAGTAATTAAAAATGCCAGAATGGTGGAACTAACCTTCTTGGATGTTTAACAGACATACCTTGAGATCTATACTAATTGGGTCAGAGGGATTCAAAGGACAATTTTTGCTCCTTGCCCTCCTGGGTCAATTAGTTCCCAGGGACTATGAGCATATCACAAAATGTCCTGTAATGGTGGTGGGTAATCTGACCTCTTGATCAAGGAGGCCAAGGAGACCCCACCAGATGGACTTGAACCAGTGTCCAGTCTATAAAGAGGAGGGTCAACACGGAGGAATCATTTCCTCCATGCTTCCAAG
>NW_008330333.1:701771-721097 GCF_000622305.1 Nannospalax galili
ATGGCCAAAGTGTAGAGATTGAGAGTCTGTAGATTTCTGGTACTTGAGCAGGATTCTTATGTTAAACTACTCCCACTCAGGGCTCAGGGACCATTGCAGAAGAGGGGGAAGAAAGATTTTAAGAGGCAGGGAAGAAGTGCAAGACCATATGGAGATAGAGTCCTACAAGCTCCTGGAATCCTGCTTGTATGGTGTCAGTATGCACAGGACCCATGAAAATTCAGACAAAAATCCAGCATTGAACTAGGGAAATGGACAGCTGACCCCAATCTCAGCTGAAGAAATATTGGCAATTGATTACTGCTGAGTGAGGAAGAGCTGATCTTCCTAAAGGAAGGAATTCTAGATAGGCTGACTAGATCCCAGTGGATGAACTTGCACTGAGGGACATCTTGGAGACACTAACTTTACATGATAGGCCTTAACACAAATGATAGAATGTATGAACTCCAGTGGGGGGGGCTATGGGAGGGTGCCAAAGGGGAAGGGGATATAAAGATAATTTTCTGTATGAAATACACAAAAATTCAATTAAAAAAAAAAGAACTGGGGTGTACGGAGCAGGTATGGAGAAGCCTACTCACTGATACTCATGGGAGTGGCTGCAGAAGTGGAACTATCATAAAGAAAGCAACACAGAAGCCCTCCCACAGGCCCTATGAGAGCCCCACCTCTGTAGGCCTGGCCAACCTGCATCTCTGGCTTCTAGCCTATACCCTGTTTGGAAAGGAAGGAAGCCTTCCACTGCCTTCCTTGCAAGTGGGAATAAGTGAGCAGAGGGGCTCAGTGAGGCCACAGAGTCCAGGAAGGGGCTGCTGGGACTGGTGTGGAGGAACAGGAGACAAAGATTGTGCCCCTCTCCCAGACCCCTCTGCTTCCAGCCTCACTTGAATCCTCTCCGATGTCCCCCCAACCAGTCACCCAGCAGTCATTTCGGTTCTCAAACTTGAATGTGTTGTTCAGGAGGCAGATGGGTTGGATGTAGTTATTGTAGGTGACAGAAGAGGACAGCCTCAGCAGGGCGATGTCATAGGGATACAGCCCCAGGTACTTGGGGCTCAGAAAGATGTCTTCCACTTGGTAACGGTTGGAGTAGGCCTGCAGGTTCCAGAGAGACGGTGAGACACTCAGCTCACCAAACTGGACTGACCATTCATAAGGATCATTATACCTGTCGGGGGAGGAGAGAGCAGTCAGCCCATCTAGGCTCCTCTCTGGTGTTTGTTCATCCTTAACAACAATACCAAGTACTTATGGGCCAGAGGGCCCCTGTAGGAATCACCCAACACAGGCCACACACACAGTCCTTGTTCCTGGGCACTGTGATGGGAGATGCAGAAGAGTCTTGTCACCTATTAGAGCTGTCCTAAAGACACAAGTTGAGCCCAAGGGAAGCTTTGTGCAGCCCCCTCAAAAGGCTGAGCAGATGTGGGGACCAGTGTGAGGCTATTTGGGAAGGATTTAAGGAAGGGAGGGAAGGAAATCAGGCAATACACCCAAAAGGGCATGGGAATGTCCAGAAAAAACATTCTAGAAGATCTGAAAGGGCTCCCTCCAGGGGCACCAATGTAAAACCTTGTGGATCTAACCAGCCACAGCCACACCTGAGGTTCAGTATAATACTTTGCTATATCTGCTTGAAATGCTCACCTAGGTGTCCGGCTCAAGGCTGAGGTCAGTGACCTCCCTGCCCCTCCACCACTCTTGCTCCACCACAGACTCACTTTTGGAAGCAGTGGGCAGCTGTAAGTACCCAGCGACGGTTGAGCAAAGTCCCTCCACATATGTGGCTGCCCCATACGCGTAGACTCCCTTGCCACGGCCAGCGCCCAAGCACTGCGTCATCACCACCCACCACACGTGAGGGAATGGTGGTCCGGTGGCCACAGGGCCCTGTAAAGAGGATCAGACCCAGCTATGGCTGGGCTGAGACTGGCCCACCCCATCCCTTGTAGCCCCGGGCACGTGGAGGGGAGGGGTTTCCTAGGAACCCACTGGGTTCCTAGAGATCCTCATGCATCTGGTAGTACCCGAGGGGCCCGTTACTATCAAACACCCATGAGTTCTGGATCCTGGGGCTAAGGAGAGGAGGAGTTGAGAGGAGGCAAGAAGCAGGTCCTGAGCACCTTACCTGACAATGGGTCGATTTCCTGTAGTTCTGGGTGGAAGCAAGAAAGTGAGCTCCACTTCATCTCCACCTCCCCATCTACCCATCACCCCCAGTCCCACAATAGCACCCCCAGATAAGCTCACCCGGTTTCTCGGAATCCTGCAACAACGGTGACTGTGTCACCGCCATCGCCACCATTACCAGCAGCAGCACCAACGTCTTGCCCCGCGCGCCCATGGCCACCTCTCCCACCACTTGGCACCCCCTCTACTTCCTGCTGTGCCAGTCCCGCGCCCACTGGGAAAGAGGCAGCTCCCTGGACTCCAGGGCTGTTTGGGGACCATAGTGCCCTCGCACTATCTTCCCAGGATATCTATCAAAGCTCTTGATAGGGTGCAGGGAGCGTGAGCAGTTCTGGGCTCATCTGAGCTCAGAAGTGCTGGCTGCCTCCCTTGTGGCCCTCTGTCCTCCGCCCACGACTTCCTCCAGGACCAAAGTGAAGACCCTCAAGCCAGGGGCGCCCCCGGAAGGCCCATGAGCAGCACATCTAAGGTCAACGCCAGCTAGAACCAGCCAGGAACATTCTCCACCAGCTTAGGCTGCCTGCTCCCTACAGGCTGTGCTGTCGTAGCCTTCCACAACGGTGAATCGTTTTAAAATTTTTATTTTGTTGCTGGGCGTGGTGGCGCACGCCTTTAATCCCAGCACTCGGGAGGCAGAGGCAGGCGGATCTCCGAGTTCAAGGCCAGCCTGGTCTACATAGTGAGTTCCAGGACAGCTGGGGCTATAGGGACTCTGTCTCAAAAAGACCAAAAGGCGGGGGGTGGTATATTACTTTTCTTTCTATTTTCTTTTTGTTTTTTTCTATTTTTTTTTCTTTTTGAGTGATTTATTTTGTAGCTCACGCTGAACTTAAATTACTACCCTCTGGCCTTAGTCTTCCCAGTGCTGAGATGCTACCATACTCTATAGAATGGTGTATGTGTGCACGTGTATATGGTACCGACTATCAATAGATTCCCTTTCAATAGGTAGGTTTTTTTGGGGGGGGGAGTTTGTTGTTGTTGTTGTTGTTTTTGAGACAGGGTCTCCCTGTAGCCCAGCTGGACTGGAACTCTCTATGTAGACCAGGCTGGCCTTGAACTCACAGAGATCCGCCTGCCTCTGCCTCCCGAGTGCTGGGACTAAAGGTGTGTGCCACCATGTCCAGCTTAGATAGATTTTTTAAAATTTAAGATTTATTTTCTTTTTATTTATGTGTTTGTGTGTGTATACTATGTGTGTGTAGGTGCTCTCTGAGGCTATTTGTGGGTATTGGATCCCACAGTCAATTGTGAGCTGCCTGTCATGGGTGCTGGGAACTGAACTCATGTCCTCTGGGAAAGCAGCAACCAGTCTTAACTGCTGAGTCATCTCTGCAGACCCAATTTTTTTTTAAATTTTTTTTCAATTTTTATTTTATGTGTATGAATGTATTGTCTGCGTGTTTGTGAGTGCACCCGTGTTGTGCAGTGCCACATAGGTCAGAAAAAGGTGAGAAGAAGGCATCGGATTCCCCTGGGACTGGAGTTAAGGATGGTTCATAGCTGCCATGTGGATGCCGGGGATCAAACCTGGGTCCTCTGAAAGAGCAGCCAGTGCCTTTATCCGCTGAGCCCCTAGGATTTCATTCTTTTATGACCAAATAGTATTCAGTTATACATCTATACCACATTTTCTTTATCCATTCATCCATTGATGGACACCATGTCTTGCTGCTGTGAATAATGCTGCAGTGAGATGCTCAGCCTGATGCTCTGTATTAAATCTTTGTTCTTTGTGTTTGTTTGGTTGGATCTTTTGGGTTTTATTTTGTTTTATTATAGACAGGGACTTCCTGTAGCTCCAGCTGACCTGGAACTCACTATGTAGACCAGGCTGGCCTTGATCTTACAGAGATTGCCTGGGATTAAAAGCATGCACCACCGCCAGGTGTGGCACACGCCTTTAGTCCCAGCACTTGGGAGGCAGAGGCAGGCAGATCTCTGTGAGTTCAAGGCCAGCCTGGTCTACACAGTGAGTCAGGACAGCTGGGGTTAGGGTTAGGGTTAGGGTTAGCCCCACTACAGGGAGACCCTGTCTCAAAAAGACCAAAAACAAAAATAAATAAATAACACTCTAAGGAACAGCAACTGCCTATAGCTGCCTGGTATGTAGAAGAATACAGAGATCAGGAAAGAAAATGCTTATGTTCTGTGAGCCACACAGAAGTCACCTGGCTTTTCTTCATTTTTAAATTAATTTTTTTGTTAATGTACAAAACAATTGGGGCTAGAGAGATGGCTCAGCAGTTAAGAACCCTGACTGTTCTTGCAGAGCACCCAGGTTCGAATCCCAGCACCCACACGGCAGCTAACAACTGTCTGTAACTCCAGTCCCAGGGGATCTGACATCCTCTTCTGTCCTCCTCAGGCATTGCACGACATGGGTACACTTACCTACATGTAGGTGATACACACATACACATAAAATAAAATAATAAATAAAATTTTTAAAAAACAGTTTTGCTGACATTTTCTTTTGCTTTGTTTTGTTTTTTGGGGTGTTTTTTTTGTTTTTGTTTTTTTGGTCTTTTTGAGGCAGGGTCTCCCTGTAGCCCCCAGCTGGCCTGGAACTCACTGTGTAGACCAGGCGGATCTCACAGAGATCCGCCTGCCTCTGCCTCTGCCTCTCAAGTGTGCCACCATGCCCAGCTTCACTGACATTTTCGTACTGTATATAGCATTGTTCTTTGTTCCTCTTTACCCCGTTATCCTCTCTTGTCCTGGCCCACTGGTCTCCTTCCTTCTCCCAAATAGGAAGATGCTTTCATGCCATATATTTATATTTTGAAATCTAGATTCCACGTTGAGTGAAACTGTGATGTTTTGTCTTTCTTCTGGTTACCTCTCCTGTTCCCTCTCCCTCCTCCTTTTAGTTCCCTTCCTCCCCCAAAGTCGTACCCCTTCTCCTTTCACATGGGTTAAATCTTGATGAAGGTTGAAACTGCCTTTGACAAACTTTGTTGTCTAGGACCAACAAGATGGCTCAGCAGGTAAAAGCACTTGCTGAACAAGCCTGTCCTTCTGAGTTCAATCCCTGGAACCCAAAAAACAAGTCTGGAAAGCTTGTCCTCTGACCTCCACATGTGTGCCCTGATGTGTGTGCCTCCCCAACCTCATGCACACATAAATAAATAAATAAATAAATAAATAAATAAATAAATAAATAAATAAATAAATAACTTTATTGTTGGGGGGTCAAAGAAATAGTAGGAGAGGAGACAAGACACTAGTAGGTTATTCATCTTAGTGTCCCAGTGGCCTGTGGCCTCTGGAGGAAGTCTGCACTAGCTAGCTTTTCTGAAGCTATGATCAAAATACCCAACATAAAGATGCTGAGGGAGGAGGGATTTGTTTCAGCTTATAGTGTCAGAGATGCCAATCCATCATGGCAGGGAGGGTGTAGCAGAGCATAGTAGTTCATATTCTGGTGGGCAGGAAGAAGAGAAAAGGGAAGATGGGGCCAGGGCAAGATACAGCCCCCAAAGACACTGCCCAGTGACACAACTTCCTCCTACTAGACCTCACTTGCCTTTTATCCTCTCCTAATAATGCCATCACATTATGAATCCATCGAGGGATTATGTTATTCATTAGGTCAGAACCCTGGTGACAGTCTGGAAGCACCCTCACAGAAACCCCAGAGGAGTAGTTACTATCTATAACTTAAGCTTGTCTCAATCCAGTCAAGGTGATAATTAAGCTTAACCATCACTGGGTCTGTGCCTGTTTGGTGCCCCTCTGTGTGTCCTGAACCCCACTTACCCTAGGACATGATAGGGTTGGCAGAGTGGTAAATTCCCCAGCACTAGAAGCTCCAACAGGTAGGATGGCTAGTCAGGACTCCACTGTTGTTGGGGACCCCTGCTGTCTAAGGTAGCAGTCTCTACATGTCCGGATAGCCACAAGTCCGCTCGCGTTCATATGCAGAGACTCCCTTTCTCAGCGGGGTGCCTTCCTACTCTCTTCCTGACTCACCTTTTGAAGTGGCCGCCACAGATGCCCTACCAAAAACATGGCGTCTGGCACAAGAAACTGCCAGGTTTTTCCTGTGTGATAATCAGGCAATGTCTGGCAACCTGATGGAAGCCCACCACCACATGTAAATGGGGCATCCTACAAAGCACCTATCAACTAAGGCTTTTGCTACTGCCACCACACTTTAAAATATCCTGGTTTCCCCTAATTAATCAGAGCTGAATCACTAAGACCTGGAGCTGAGCTGAGTCACTGAATAAAGGAGCTGTACCTGACTGAGCTGAGTTCTGTGTCTTACTGCCTACGATTCAGTCTAACCCTTCGTAAACAACGACTGGCGAAGATTCTGCTTTCGCCTTTCCCGCACCTCCCCACGTGATCCAGCCTCGAGGGAGTGCCTGGTGGCTTGGAACTGAACCTGCTTGGAAGCGCAGCGACCAGTAGAGTCGCCAGCATCCAGTAGTCGCAGAGAGCGTCAGCGACATGCGTGCACCCCAGCAACGTGGAGAGCCAGGGACCCGAGCAGCAACGCGGTGCACGAGACCCGCCCATACACTGTCACTGGGTCTGCTCTCCCGGAGTCCTGAGCCTTGAGCCTTGTGGCAAGGCAGGAACAAGCAGCTAGGAACCCCACCAGGAGGTGCTTTAAAGAGCTCTTCCAAGCCAGGCATGGTGGTGCATGCCTGTAGTCCCAGCACTTGGGAGGCAGAGGCAGGGAATCTCTGTGAGTTCAAAGCCAGTCTGGTCTACAGAGTGAGTTCCAGGCCAGCTGGGAGATCCTGGGTTTTTTTGTTTTGTTTTTTTTAAAAAAAAAAACAAAACAAAAAAACAAACAAACAAACAAAAAACATTTCCAAATAGTGGCCCATAGGGATGGGATCAGGTCAGGACACTCAGGGACAGAATGGGTCCCAAGAGGATAGGGTAGATCCATAGGGATGATAAAGGACCAAGGTTCTCCCAAGAACTGTCCCTTTTATGTCCATTAACACCCTAGGACTCATGTCTCAGCCAGTCTCTGTGTACTCCCTGATGCCAGGATCAAGTTCCGCTCACCACTCAGGCACAATGCCAGCCACCACCTTGAGAGACTAGGGAGACCATCCTGACTGCAGTCCAAGGGGTAGCTCCCATGCCCTTTTTCTTTTATCATTACAGCGTGTGTGTGTGTGTGTGTGTGTGTGTGTGTGTGTGTGTGCGCGTATGAAGGTCAGAGAACAACTTTCAAGAGCTGTTTGTCCTTCCACCATGTAGGTCCTAGTTGTCAGGCTTGGTGGCAAGCACCTTTACCTGCTAAGTCATCTCACTGGCCCTATCCACATCCTTGACAGCCCCTTCCATCCCGGCTCTCTCTCCACTGCTGGCTCCAGCCCCTGCCCTTCCCCCCACATCCCCACCCCACCTGGCTGTCCTTTCACAGTCATTTCTGCACCTGCTTCAGCCACTAGGGGGCCACAGACTCTCCAAGACTGTGGTGGAGACTGGTACCTTCCTAGCATTCAGCTCCCTGAACTAATGGCACCTCCTCCACAGGGCCCACCGCACCCTGACTAAACAAAAATGAGCCCCATAGGCTCCTACATATCACCCATCCTACTTCCCCCAGAACTAAAGAGTGTAGCCCTGAAAGCTCTCAGCTGATGATTCACGTGTAGTTCTGCCTGCCTCTGTGCTCTGTGTGGGGTGAGCTTGGGTATTATCCGATGAATTGAAGGGTTGATGGTGGAGAAAAGGGGGAAATAAAGGGTAAATGGAAACACAAAGACTGTCAGTGTCCCCAGGGCTACAGATCTTTAGCTAGGAGATCAGGTCAAGTGAAGTGACTTGCCTTACAGTGGCCCTTCCTGAGCTTTGACTCTTTAAGCTGCCCTTGGTCAATATTAGCTCTTTGGAAGTGAAAGACAGAATGTGATGCTCAGAAGACCCTTGGAGGTCCTCAGGTTCCTCTAGGTAGGAGGGGAGGATAACGCTTTCTTCCCTGCCCCCCTTAACTCTGTCTCACTAGGCTACCACACCATGGGGCTCCTGAGGAGGTGGGCAGCAGCAGCTAGGGGTCATATCCCTGCTGGGTGGTGCAGGAGAGGGTCTTCCACATGAGGGAGAGGCATCCACACTCTTCCCTGGTATATCCCAGCCAGTAAGCACAGCATCTTAAAGGCACACCTCAGACGTGGCCAGCAGAGGAGCTTCAGGAACATGGTAGCCATGCCATGTCCCTGGAAGTCAGAACACGGTGGCATCTAACTGACTGAATGGTTAATCTAGAGACAGGCATGAGCCATTTGCCTCATGCAGGGTTGGCTGTGCATATGGCATGCTGTGTGCCAGGCCAGTCCCATTTCTATCATCACTGCAATCTCCAGTCCCACCTGTAGCCAGACTGTCACGAGGCCCAGGTATCCTGTGGATATCTCTGGGGATGATCAGGCAGCAGGAGACAGATCTTGAGGCTGACAGTCCTGTTATAAGAGGCAAGAAGAATGATAGGGACACATGCACCCTGTGACAGAGGAGGCTTCAGGGAGGAGCCTGAGTCCAGGTAAGTAAAGCAACAGAGACAGGACTCAGAGGAGGAAACCCTGAGCCAAGTAAGGTCAGGGATGGGTCATCTGTATGTGGGCCTGGAGCAGAGGGGCCCTGTGATTTCACAGGCCATGGCTGCCCTGGGACAGTGTGACCACTGTGCCAGAGGGGTGTTCAAACAGGATCAGTCTGTCCCCACCTCTTGCATCCTCCTATCTCAGGGAAGTAGACAAGGTCCCCACTCACATCTCCGTTCCTGCCTGGGTCCCAATCTTAGCTTGGGTCTCCAACTGTAGTCTTATAAACCCAGTCAGTCTCCAGACTTCCCTGGAATGATGGGCTGGGGGAGAAGAGAGGTTGAAAGCAACCCCAGCTTGTCACCACACCAGCACCATTTTACCCAGAGGCATGAACTAGCATCTCACCTGCCCAGCCCAGGCAGACCCAGGCCTGAGCCCGCCCTCCAACCCTGCCCATAGTCCTGGGAGTGGGTCTCATACCTCCCAGTGACCCTGAGATTCACTCCAGCTCTACCAATGACCTCTAGGTGGAACCTCCTTGTCCACCTATGACTTTAGCAGTCACCCCATGCCCTACTCTGCCATGCCAAAAGCCTAAAAGCAAGGCTGTTGAGCCACGTGGGCCTGGGCAAGCTTGAGTTTCCAGCTCTTGGCTTCCCCCTGCTGAGCAACAGGGCTGTGTACCACCAGGAGTGCTGAGTATCTGGTGACACTGTGTGGGTGATGTTTGTATATGTGGGAGGTATTTGGGGGTGTCCTTCTGGGCTCTGTGGAAGCTGCAGCTCATAGGCATGGGAGGAACCACGCAATGGGAAGACGTATCCTGCTGGATTCAGTCTTTATTGTTTCAGACAATGATACACTGCAGAAATACCAACCCAGTCCCAGAAGTCACAGAAGCTTCCGAAGGATACCCTGAGAGGTGACTGAACCCATGCTCCACCTGGAGTGGTGGGGCAAGAAAGAGGGCAGAGGCCTGAGGTACCACCCCTCGAAATCCATAGGCCCCCAAGGGAGTGTGAAAGGCAACTCAGGCCATGGGGACTAGAGGGAAACCAGAGCTTGGCTGAGGGTCCCAAGGGTCTGAAGAGGGAGGAATATGGGGGTTGGGAGGCTTCTATAGGGGGAGGGGCAGGAAAATGTCCCTGGAGGATAGAGCACAGCTAGGGTACACATCCACTGGTGGCTATGTAAGGAGGGCATGGGGAAATCGGGGAGGGAGTCTTTGGGAGAAGTTGTTCCTATCTGGGAGCAGAGAGAGGGCAAGAGCTCAGAATATAGCAGTTGAGATCATAAGATTCTAGGTTAGGCAAACCCCAGGAAGATGAGGATGCTACCCAGCAGTCCCAGGAACAACAGGCCAGAGAGTGAGGTTCCTGAAAGGCTGGGAGAGAAGTTTCTTTCATCTGGATCTGAGTTCCACATCCTGTTCACAATCCATGAGGTGTAGATGCTGACGTTGACATAAACACCCGGCCTGTTGGGTTGGGCACACCCAGATCCCCAACTCACCACCCCTGCCTGGGTCCAGACACCACTAATGTCACAGACCAGGGGACCTCCAGAATCACCCTGGGGAGAAAGAAAAGGTCCAGAGGTGTTGGGACTGCTTGAGCCTACTATCCTCCTGGCATAGGGAGGAATGGAGGTTCTCCTCACCCCAGTCCCACCAGACTTCTCTTCATCATAGTAGACAGGATTGATGGGTTAGAAGTTTCTAGAAGGTGGTAGAGATGGCTGGTCTAAGAACTGAGGAGAGGGGATCCCTAGCAAATGGAACAAACAACGGTGCCTCTAAGTAAAACGCAAACTTCTTCCAGAGCTGTGTGTTCAGAGCTGGGAACAGAAGGGCCATTTCCACATCGCTGATACTGCTGCTTGCCTTGGTTTATTTATTCATTTGTTTCTATCTAAAACATCTCTTTGAGGTAACAATCAAAGGTGTCTGGCAATCAGGGTGTGTAGAAGAGCAAATACAAAAAGACAAAACTAATCAAGCTTGAAAGTGGCCTGCTCCTCATGAAAATCTGGTCAAAGGTTCTGAGTATTATATTGAGGGGGTTACAGAAGTCAAATGTTCTGATCTTTTCTCTCTGCTGAGGATGGAAGCCAAGTTTTTTCAAATGCTAGGCAAATGCTCTACCACCAATCCATACCCTTAGCACTCTGATCATTTTTATTTTATTTTATTTTATTAGAGGAGGGGAGATTGGGAGCGTGCACTCATGTGAGCATGTGGAGCCCAGAGGTTGATATGAGATGTCTTTATCACTCTCCACCTTATTTTTTGAGACAGGTCTCTCACTGAACTTGGAACATGTGTTTTGGCTAGATTAGCTAGCCAGCAAGCCCCAAGGATCTGTCTCTGACCACCCCCCAGTTGCTGGGGTTATAGACATATGATATCAAATCTGGCTTTTGTTTTTACATGGGTACTAGAGATTCAAACTCACATCTTCATGTTTGTGAAGCAGGAACTTTACCACTGAACCATCTCCTGGGCCCTCTGATCATATTTATATTTATATGATATTTGAAAGGTCGACAGCATCTGGGAATTCTTTTTCTTTTTGAAGTGTGTGTGTCTGTGTGTGTGGTGTTAGTTGTTGTCTGTTGATGTTGTTGCTGTTTCTAAGATGCTCCACCCCTCCTGGGAGGTTCCCAGGGTGATGAGAGGACCACCCTGCTCACTGGGAATGGGGCTGTCTGGGTGTGGCTCACTCACATTACAGGCGTCCTTCCCGCCTTCCTTAAAGCCGGCACACAGCATGTCCTCATGTATGATGGTCTCCTGGCTGGAGATGGAGTTCTCCTGGTAGTAAGAATTACAGGTCTGGGCATCGATGAGAGGCACTTCCAGCTCCTGCAGGATAAAAGGTGGTACGAGTTCTGGGGTAGAGAAAGAGCAGAATTCAGGGGAGGGGACATGTCATTCCCTCGCTGTTAGCCCTAGATGCCTAACTGGACCTGGTAACTAGGGTTATTTCTACTGCTTCTTAGAGTAGAGGCCTTGTTTTCTCACATGAAACCCCATCAGCTTTGCCAAAATGGACTCAAGGATGAGGACACAGATTTGTCCTCACATCACAAAGCTGGGGACACTTGTTAGTTTCCTCCCCAAGATAGCTACACACAGATGTTTGGTGACTCTGTGGGTCTCAGCCTCCTTCCCAGCATCAGGACAGTGGAGTGGGATGGGCACATGGTGGGCACAGGACATTGAGGAGTCCACACTTGGCTTCAAGACCCAAGACCCAGGCCTCTGGTCAAGTCACGTTCACTACATGACCCTACTCTTCTCATCATTATAAATGTGAAGTCAGCCGGGCGTGGTGGCACACACCTCTAATCCTAGCACTTGGGAGGCAGAAGCAGGCGGCTCTGTGAGTTTGAGGCCAGCCTGGTCTACATAGTGAGTTCTAGGCCAGCTGGGGCTACAGGGAGACCCTGTCTCAAAAAGACACCCCCCCCCAAAAAAAAAGAATGAGCCCTGGCAGACACCATGAAGGGCCCTTTAGCAGAGATGGCAGGAAGGATGTGGTCTAAGTTAGACTTGCAATCCTTAGCCCCCTGCTGGGCACAGTACTGTCCTTTTAGTTATCAGATGCTGGGAGGACTGTTAAGGCCCAGCAGCAGTAGGCTGCTGATTAGCTGCTGTGGCAATATTTCAATATACACCCTCTGTGGTGGCTGTCCTGTACATGGGCTCCATGTAGGTCCTGTCTGAGCTTGGGAACTGGCCCTAGGGAGGGTGTCAAGACTGACCTCTGCTGAATTCACCACCCATTCTCCCTCCACCCTGCCACCAGATTCAAACATACTTACTTTGATTCATGGCAGTGTACCCCCAGCCAGTGACCCAACACAAGGTGCCAGGATCCAGGGGGTCTCTGGGTTTGGGGAGGCAGACTGGAAGGATGAGGTCATCAAAGGAGATGGATGAAGCCAGTCGCACCAGAGCAATGTCTCCGCTACCATCCTTCTCTGAGTAGCCTGGATACTTGATATACTCAGCCACCTCACTCACTTTCCCAGACTCATTGACCCCAGGATAGGAGGAGATGGAGACCAGCAGTACTGTGTAGGCAGACGGGTCCCTGGGGAGAATGGAAATGTCAGGGGGATCCCATGATTGGGAAAGAAAGACAATCTTTATGTAGGGGGCTTACTGTCATTATTAGGCTTTTCTGAGAGCTAAGCACATGGAAACAATGCTGAGCATCCCCTTTAATGGCCACCATTAATGGTCATTCCAAGGTGTGGAACACAATTATGGAAGTCAAGTCATCCATCCAAAGGCCGTCTGGCTAGCAAGTAGTGCAATCAAGATCTTAGATTCTCAGGAGCTAGGGAGATGACTAAGTAGATAAGTACACTTCGGATACAAGCAAGAGGACTTGAATTTAAAGCCAGGCCTGGCAATGCATATGTCTGTAATTCCAGCCTACCCCTATGGGGAAATGGGAAGTAAAGACAGGAAAAACAATGGAAGCTTGCTGACCAGCAGTGGATAAAAAAAGAAAAAAAGAAAAAAAATAGGTAGAAGATGAGGCCTGAAATACAAAGCTGTCCTTTGACCTCCACATGCACACTGTGGCATGTGTGTGCCTTCACACACACACACACACACACACACACACACACAAGACCTTGGATTCTCAAGGGATGTTTCTAGAAAGAGTTGATTCTCTCTCTCTCTCTCTCTCTCTCTCTCTCTCTCTCTCTCTCTCTCTCTCTCTCCCCCTCTGTGTGTGTGCATCTGTGTGCAGGTGCATGCTCCTGTGCATGTGTAGAAAGCAGAGGATGTCAGACACCCTGCTCTATTATTTTTGACCTTGGTTCTTTGAGATGGTGTTTCTCCCTGAACTTAGAGCTACCTTGGAGGCCAGCAGTTCCCAGAGATCCTCTTGTCTCCTCCACCACCCCCAGCACTGTGGTTACAGATGCTTTTAATATGGGTGCTGGGGATTTTAACTCAGGTCCTCGTGCTGGTGTAGCAAGCACTCTTACCCACTGAGTCATCTCTCCTGCTCAAGAGTTGATTCTTGATAGCCAGACTAGATGCTAGGAGAATACAGCCCTGCCTCATCTCCTGTCATGGTGGGTAGGCAGGTTATGGTTCAAATTGAGGAATGAAAATGTCTGGAACAGGAAAGTCCAGCTGGCCCCAACCCCACATGATCCCTGGGGAGACACTCACTGGTTGAAACAGTGGGCAGCTGTCAACACCCAGTCCTCGGCAATCAGAGAACCTCCACACACATGTTCCCCAGATTCCCTCAGGCTAACCTGCCAAGGCCACTCGCCCACCTGGGCATTCTGCCCCGACACGATGCGGCCTGATGCCCTAGGACGTCCACACACTGCAAGAAATCAGTAGAATTGGGTAACACATAGCCACTCTGCCCCCCATATGCCCTCAGACCTCGCTCATTTGTCACAGCCCCTGGTAGTTCGACCAGCATGGGCCAGTTGTGTGTAGATGAGTCCCCAATGCCTTGGTTAACAACACCTGCCAGATATAAGACCCCAAGGAGCCAAGATCAGATAATTCTCTGGATCTGTCCCAAACTTAATTCTCCTGCTGGTCCTGCCTGTGATCCTAGCACCTGGGAGGCTGAGGCAGGAGGATCAGGAGTTTAAGGCCAGACTCCATTATATAATAAAGTCAAGGTTAGTCTGTGCTACCTGAAACCTGGGCTCAAAAACCCAAAATAAGCAAAATAAAACTAAGAAAACAACAACTAAGCCTACACTCTATTCCTCCTGAAGCACCTGTCCTCCACCAACCTTGTGCCATCCTACCTGAATCCAGATTGATGCCACTGTCTCTCATGAGGGACAGGCTGTAGGACACAGCTGGGGAGCTCTCACTCTGCAGAAGGGCTCCAGGAAGGAGGATGAATAGGATGGTAGCCAGAACGAGTTCCATGATACACTTGCCCCAGCACCCTGCCTGGTCTGAGATTAGAATTCTCAGACACTCCAGGAAGGAGGAAGGTGATTGCAGCTCTAGTGTGGCTCCTGGGCTTGCCCTGGGGTGGGGCTCAGCCTCTACACCTGCTCTCCAGCCTTGGGAGGGGCCTACTGCTTCCACTACACCTGGGCAGTGGAACCCTGATCTCCCCACAGAAGTCAAAGGGGATACCTCGAGCCTGAGGCATCTCTACCTGCACAATCTGTATGCTCTGGGGTCCTTGGCCAGGCTCTTGAGCTCCTGTCCTTCCTGCTCCTGGAATCACAGGAACTCTTACCTTTTATTAGCACCAGCCCACTGTATAGTGTGCCTGGCATTGTACCAACCACAGGACACACCCTCACCTGGCTCTCCAGGAACTATTCTGATCCCTAAGACTCTAGGGTGGAGGCTGTGATCCAATTACACAGGGGCAGTCAAGAATTTCACCTCTGTCCTTTACTGCAGTGTCCAGGATCCCTGGGAGGTGGAAGGGGACAGACCAATCTGAGCTGCAGTCTCCAGGGCCTGCTAGAGGGTGTCCTGTCTAAGCATACCTCACTCTGCCCCATGAGCACACTCCAACCAGAGCCTGACGTCACCAGGAAAAGTTAGTTCCTGTGGTGTGACCCAGGCAGGCACCATCATGTTCATCACTGCCCACCAGGGGGTAGCCATGGACTGGCTTGGGGCTCAAAGACCTCCCAGAGACTGTGTAGGCAGAAATGCCTGGAGCTGGAGGTACCCCTTCTAACTCCTGTGGTATTTCTCTTCTCCAGAAGTTTCTATTCTGTTAACAACTCACCTCTCAATCTCCAGAAGAACCCCTTCCTATGAAGCATTACCCCTGGTGTCTTACTGGCCTTCCAAGCACCCCAAGTGCCCCATTGAAATTGATGAAATTGAAATCATGTAATGACTACATCTCCAGCTATAGTAACTTTTTAAAATATTTTATTTTTATTTTATGTGTATGTGTGTATTGCCTGCATATGTGTGAGTGCACCTGTGTCGTGGCAATGCCTGCAGAGGTCAGAAGAGGGCGTCAGATCTCCCGGAACTGGAGTTACAGATGGTTGTTAGCTGTTACTGATGGTTGTTATCATGTGAGTGCTGGGTATCGAACCTGGGTCCTCTGCAGGAGCAGTCAGTGCTCTTGACCGCTGAGCCATCTCTCCAGTCCCCTATAGTAACTTTTTTAAAGATTCTTTTTGAGCTAGGTGTGGTGGCACACACTTTTAATCCCAGTACTCGGGAGCTCTGTGAGATCAAGTCCAGCCTGGTCTACATAGAGAATTCCACTCTAGCTGGGGCTACAGGGAGACCCTGTCTCAAAAAACAAAAACAAACAACAAAGAAAAAAGATTTTTTTAATGTGTATGAATGTTTTGCCTGCATGTATATGTGTACCCATTTGTGGAATGCCCATGAAAGCCAGAAGAGGGTGTTGGATCCTGTGGAACTGGAGTTAAGGACAGTTGTTAGCTGGCATGTGGGTACCGGGAATTGAACCTGGGTCTTCTGCAAGAGCACCCAATGCTCTTAACCATTGGAGTCATTTCTCCAGTCTCTAGAGTGTAACTTTAACAATGTAAAATATCCCTAAACTTCAGACTTAAATACACAAGTCTTGGATCCTGTTTTATCCAGTATTAAAATTTCCACATCCATTTCCATCTTGCATGAAATGGTTTCATCAATCTACTTTTTAATTTAAAATAAAAAGAAAACAAGGGTTGGGGATATAGCTCAATTGGTAAAGTGCCTGGCTAGCATGCAGGAAGCTTTGGGTTCAATCCCCAGCACCACATTAACAGGTGTGTGGTGGTACATGCCTGCAATCCTAGCACTCAGGAGGTGGAGGCAGGTGAATCATTAGTTCAGGGTCATCCATGGCTACATAGCAAGTTTGAGGCTAACCTAGACTTCATGAGATCCTGAAAAAGAGAGGAAGAGAGGTGGGGGGAAGGGGGAAGGGAAGGATGGAAAGAAGGAAGGAAGGAAGGAAGGAAGGAAGAAAGGAAATTTACCTACTTGAACTCATTGAGATAGGTAGGTAGGTGATGGATGGATAAATAGACAGATAGATAGATGATAGATGATAGATAGATAGATAGATAGATAGATAGATAGATAGATGATAGTTAGATAGATAGATGATAGATAAAGATATAGATATGGGAATCTTCTTGCTGGAATCTTGTAAGAGAATAAGATATGTTCATTAACCACTCTTGTGTTTGCAAACCAGACTAAAGTTTCATTTTTTTAAATTTTTTATGTGTATGAGTACTTTGCCTACATGTATATGAGTACACTACACATGTGCAGAGCTCACAGAGGCCAGAAATGGATATCAGAGCCCCTGTTGTTAGCTACCATGTGAGTGCTGGGAACAGAATCTGGGTCCTCTGTAAGATCAGCACAGCAAGTGCTTTTAACCGCTGAGCTATCTCTCCAGCCCCAACTAAAGGTTTATGATTCCAAAACAGCTCATGAGGATAACGGCACATAAAGCCTTAAGAATTTTTTCTAGAAACTGTGTTGGAACTGAGCCTGTTGTCATAGGCCTATGATACCTGGTATTTGAGAGGCTGAGTCAGGAATATCACAAGTTGAAGGCCAACCTGGGAGAAGGCATGAGACCCTGCCTCCAAATAAAAAGTAAAAAGAGAGCATAATATAGTTTAATGACAGTATTTACCTAGCCTTTCTGAGGCCTTGGGTTCAGCAACCCGCCCCCACAATAAAGCTATTTCCTCTTAATTGGAGCCTTTCCCCCCTAGAGAGAGGAGAGACGCTAAGACTCAGGTAGCTAAGGAAACTGGAAACTCAGAGGGTTGGGAGATGGCTCAGTCTTGCTGAACAAGAGATGGTTCAGTGCTTGCTGAACAAGAATAAAGAGTTTCATCCCCAGAATCTATATAAAAACCTGGGCATGATGATACACATTTGCAATCTCAGCATTGGGGAGGCAGAGGCAGGCAGATCTCAGGGGCTTGCTGGTCAGCCTAGCCCCAGGCTCCAGTGAGAGATTCTGTCTCAAAAAATCAAAGTAGACAGCTCCTGAAGAATGACACCTGGGGTTGACTTCTGGCTTACACACGCACACACACACACACACACACACACACACACACACACACACGTACATAAAAGCAGTTAACAATTGCTGGGAAGAGGAGGCTCTGCAGCTGGCAGAGCCGCCTGCAAGTTGAGTCATCTCCATGCTGCGTGTGCTTTCTGTGATGCAGTTGCCTTCAGGTTTACTCATGCTTTCGTAAGCAATACCAACAAACTCATTAATTTGCTAAGCTACACTTGGGTGAAATCCTTCCTTTGATTTGTCATCATGCCCTATCTGGGGTAAATATACATTTGTTCATATCTTCTGCAGGAAAAAGTCACACAATATTCCCAGTACCAGAAAGAAAGAAAGAAAGAAAGAAAGAAAGAAAGAAAGAAAGAAAGAAAGAAAGAAAGAAAGAAAGAAAGAAAGAAAGAAAGAAAGGGGGATAGGGAGGGAGGAGAGGAGAAGGGGGAATAAATTATGTTGGAGAAGTCCTCTATCATCAGAGCCAGTGCCTGCCCATTCATCTCTGGTTTTTAGATCTCACACCCATCCATAACTCCTTCTGTGTTTCCAAGCACCTGGTTACCTGCTCAGTGTGATGCTGAAGAGCTAAATATCCCTGGGCCCCTATGAGGTATTCCACCAGAAAGGCAACAAGGCTTCAAAGCCCTCCTTTCCATGTTCAATGTGTTTCTTGTTTCAGTACATGTTGCTCTGGGAATATTCAAAGTACAGGAAATGCTTCTTCCTTGTCAGATCTTACAATCTAGGATGCTTCCTCTGTCACAGATGCCTGGATCCCACGGGACCAACTCCAACATGCCCCCCCCCCTTTTTACTAGGCCGTTGCTGGGGATCCTAGAGCCTAGTTTTCTCTTTAGGTTTTCCTAACCCTTCTTTTACTTTAACACTTTAAAAAATATTTTATTATTTTTATTTTATGTGCATGAACATATTGCCTGCATGTATATGAGTGCACCCATGTTGTGCAATGCTGCAGAGGTCAGAAGAGGGCTTCAGATTCCCCTGGAACTGGAGTTAAGGATGGTTTGTAGCTGCCATGTGGGTGCTGGGAATTGAACTTGGTTCCTCTGCAAGAGCAGTCAGTGCTCTTAACCGCTGAGCCATCTCTCCAGCCCTTACTTTAACACTTTTTATTGTAGAAAAGTGTGTGTATGTGTGTGTGTATTTGAGTGTATGTGCACATGTGTGTATAGATAAGAGCACACATGCATGCACAACTGTGTGGAGGCCAGAGGTTGACTTTGGGGCATTTTCTTCAATCACTCTCCATCTTATTTTTTTTTTTTCAAAGATTTTTCTTTTGGTCTTTTTGAGACAGGGCCTCCCTATAGCCCCAGCTGGCCTGGAACTCACTATGTAGACCAGGCTGGCCTCAAGCTCACAGAAATCTGCCTGCCTCTGCCTCACAAGTGTTGGGACTAAAGGCATGCGCCATCATGCATGACTTCAAATATTTTTTAAAATATTTTATTTGCTGGGCGTGGTGGCACACGCCTTTAATCCCAGCACTTGGGAGGCAGAGGCAGGCAGATCTCTGTGAGTTCAAGGCCAGCCTGGTCTAC
>NW_008330333.1:721166-721997 GCF_000622305.1 Nannospalax galili
TTTCACATAGTTAGAAGAAGCATTTCATTACATCAACATTGACATATTCAATAACAATTTTCTGAGCTAGGATGCATCTCTTACAAAATTGATTGTACATTTTTAGGTTTCCTGTTGAATAATTACAATTATACAATATTGTACTCAGTATAAACCCTACAAGACATAAAAATTAATGATGTTTTAACCTTTAAAAAAGATCTCCATTTCATTATTAAAATACTGAGTTTTATACAGAAAACTTCATTTTTAATGCAATTGACATTAAGATGTTTGCACATGCGTTTCTAATCTCTATATATCAGATTATTACTAATCGCAGTCAGTTACTTTCTGAGCTCCTTGGCATCTAAGCATGAATATAAAGTCATCAGGTAGATTTCAATGGTAATGTTTTTCACATCTACTAATTATTAAGGAGCAAATTTTTATGCTTTGAAGAATTATTATTTTTTTCTTTATTTACACACCCACTTTCCAGGTAGCACCCTCCCACAGCCTCCTTCCCCCAACTAGAGCCCGTATACTCTGATATCCCTGCTACTGTCTGCTGTGTTGTCAGCACCCACAGCCATTCCCCAGTACTTGCCTTTCTGGTGAATCTAGTCAGCCTATCTAGAGGTCTTTGTTTTGGAGGGCCAGCTGTTCCTCATCTAGCAGCAATCAGTTGTCAGTATTCCTTTAGATAAGATTGGGGTCTGCTGTTCATTTTCCCAGTTCTATGCTGGGTTACTATCTAGGAGTCCCTTTGGCCACCCTGGCCAACAACTCAAAAGAAGGTATCACCTTTCTGGCATTGTTGCTTGTTATGTAGCCTTTAGCTATACATAT
>NW_008330333.1:722028-736337 GCF_000622305.1 Nannospalax galili
TTTTGGTTATACTTTCCTTTTGGGTGTTTAAGGCCATACAGTTGGTCCAGATAAACCGATTTATTTTTACTCTTAAAGTAGTTTGAGGATCTGTGCCTCAGGGGCCACATGGGCTTGGGAGGAGCCCCTGGCTCCTTTCTTTTACCAGTTCCACCTATGTGAAGATAAGTCAAAGGTCCTGCTCGACCATGGTTGGCTTCACTTGGAAGCATGGAGGAAATGATTCCTCTGTGTTGACCCTCCTCTTTATAGACTGGACACTGGTTCAAGTCCATCTGATGGGGTCTCCTCGGCCTCCTTGTCCAAGAGAAAAGGTGACCCCACCACCATTATAGGACATTTTGAGAGATGCTCATAGTCCCCTGGAACTAGTCGACCTAGGAGGGAAAGGAGCAAAAAGTGTTCTTTATGTCCCTCTGACCAAATTATTATAGATCTCAAAGTATGTCTGTTAAACACCCAAGAAGATTAGTTCCACCAGTCTGGTATTTTTAATTACTGTGTGTCATAGATTTTTAATTACTGTGTGTAGATAGATATTGGGCAAAGACGAGTTGTTCTCAGATAAACCTTATCTAGACATATATTTCTTGATCTGCTATGTATAATTTGTCAGTAGGTTGTAGGAGTAATATGGTTCTCTCTGGTTTTCAAAACTAGTTAGGCATTGTTTATCTCTCACATTGTCTCACCCCTCCATCATGGATTTCCCACTTAAGGTGCCCCTATTTCCCCCCTTTTCTCCCTTACTAATACCCTTCTCCTATGGTCCTACCTCTCTTGAGCTCCTTCTTTCCCTTTATCCCCTAGGTTCCTTGTATACCCTTCCATCCCCCCTCCCTTAAACTAACCCAATTTTTATCCATATCTCCCTTATTAAGGCCTGTTTCCTACTGTTCTTCTCTTTCAGGTTCTTTCTTTTCCTTTACCTCCCTGTTTCCTTTCCATTATCCTGGTTCCTGTAGTTATGTCTGGTTGCATACTTATTTATCAGAGTCTGGTTCTTATTTTTATTTTTTACGTGTATGAGTGTATTGCCTGCATGTATGTGAATGCACCCATGTCGTGCAATGCCACGGAGGTCAGAAGAGGGCTTTGGATTCTCCTAGAACTGAAGTTAAGGACGGTTCGTAGCCACCATGTGGGTGCTGGGAATCTAACCCGGTCCTCTGCAAGAACAGTCAGTGCTCTTAACCACTGAGCCATCTCTCCAGCCCCTTAAAGATTTTTTAAAAAATTGTTATCTTATGTGTACTTCGCTTGACAGTGTGGATGTGCACATGTATGCCTGGTGCCTGTGGAGACCAGAAGATGTTGGATCCCCTGGAACTAGAGTTATGGATGATTGTTAGCTGCCATGTGGGTGCTGAGATTCAAACCAGTGCTCTTAATTGAGTCATCTCTCCAGCCCCTGCATCTTACTTTTTAGGCAGGTTCCCTCACTGTACTCAGAACTTGCTGATTCAACTACAGTGAATCCTCCCCTCCAGGGATCCTCCTGTCTCTATCTCCCAGTACTGGGATTACAGATACGTGTCATTATGCCCAACTTTTCATGTGGGTGCTGGGGATCCAAACAGCTCCTCATGCTTACACAGAAGCACTTTACCAACGGAGCCATCTCCCCAACCCCTACTGTGAAAATGTTCTGTTGCATATTGATGTAGACTAGACAAAGCACCCACAAACCCCATCTCCTGGCTTGAACACCAATCACTG
This sequence comes from Nannospalax galili, assembly GCF_000622305.1. Classification (NCBI taxonomy): domain Eukaryota; kingdom Metazoa; phylum Chordata; class Mammalia; order Rodentia; family Spalacidae; genus Nannospalax; species Nannospalax galili. The sequence goes on from NW_008330333.1 coordinate 723,748, forward strand.
CAAAGAGCACAGGTGTTTTATAACCTTCTTTCATGTCATCAAAGATTTACTCCAATGTGTTTTCTCTGCTTCTCTTTAAGCTTATGATTCATTCTCTAGTTAGGCCTATTTTAATTTTTCAGCTCTTCTACTAAAATGCTTTATTCAGCAAATACGTTTTACATTTCTAATCACATCCTTGTTCCCTGATCGTTCTATTTCCCACATAATTCGTGTTCAATATGTATGAACACCTCTTGAGTCTTTCCGGGGGGTACTTGAGTTTCCCAGTGGTCTGCTGTTTTGTATTATCTTGGTTTTCTTTCTTTCTTCCTTTCCTTTTTCAATACTGAGGGTGGAACCCAGGGTCTTGTCTATGCTAGGCAAGTCTTCTACCAGTGATCGATAATCCCACCTGTTTTGGTTGCTGTCTTGGTTTCTGTTGATATGATAAAATACCCTGACAAAAATAACTTAGACCAGCAAGACAGCAAGTGGGTAAAAGCCCTTGCCACCAAGTCTGATGACCTGAGTTTGACCCCTAGGACCCCACACACTGGAAGAAGTGAACTGACTCTTTTTTTTTTTACAAAAAAATTATTGAGAATTTCATACATGCACATAAGGTGTTTTGATCAAATCCATGCCCACTCCCTCCCCTCCAACATTTCCCCCTCTGAAGAGGTAACCCTAAAATATTTTAAGGATTAGATACAGGCTCCCAAATACTTTTGACATTTTGGTCCTTGGAACAGAGTATGTTGCTAACAGGCTGAAGGAAATATTGACTTTTAGCCAAGCAACTGGCTACATTTCTTTGGGGTCTTTTTTACCCTAACTGCCTAGCCAATTCCTACCTCCTATTCTTATTCACGCCATCCTCTGAAGGGGTTACCCAGAATGCCAATAGGGAATAGGAACACTGACCACTCTAGCTTCTTCCTTGCTGAACAGGGACGCAGGGTAAGGCAATTGGAGTACCCCTTTAGTGGGTCTATCTAAAGATCCCCAAATTACATAACTCTTTGTCTCTAAGGGAAGAAGAAAGTCCTTGAATCATGAATGGGAGATGTGAAGGAGAAATTACAAGTTCTAGACGGGGAACTAGAAAAAAGAACAGGGTAATTTTCAAATAGGAGTGAACTGACTCTTGCAAGTTGTCTTCTGATCTCCACACTTGTGCCATGGTACACAAACACATGGGTGTGCTCATGCATAAATGTATCGTGCATACATTAATAAATGAAATTTTTTTAATGTAGAGGCTAGAGAAATGTCTCAGCAGTTTAGAGTTCTGGCTTCTCTTTCAAAAGATCAGAGTTCAGTTCAGCACCCAGGTCAGACAGCTCACAACCAACTGTAACTTCAGCTCTAGGGTATTTTCTGCCCTCTTCTGGTCTCCTTGGGCATATACACACAAGTACACAAATAAAAATAAAATGAATCTTTTTTTATTTAAAAAATTAAGCCGGGCATGGTGGCACAAGCCTTTAATCCCAGCACGCAGGAGACAGAGGCAGGCAGATCTCTGAGTTCAACACCATCCTGGTCTACATAGTGAGTTCCAGGACAGCTGGGGCTACAGGGAGACCCTGCCTCAAAAAGACCAAAAAAAAAAAAAATTAATTAGGGGGCTGGACATGGTGGCACATGCCTTTAATCCCAGCACTAGGGAGGCAGGGGCAGGCAGATCTCTGAGTTCAAGGCCAGCCTGGTCTACATAGTGAGTTCCAGGACAGCTGGGGATACAGGGAGACCCTGCCTCAAAAAGACCAAAAAAAAAAAAAAAAAAAAAAAAAAAAGTTAATTAGGGGAAAAGGGTTTATTTTGGCTCAGTTCTAGGTTACAGTCCATTGCAGGGAAGGCAGCAGGAGTTCAAGACAGCTGGTCATGCAGCATCCATAGTCAAGAAATGGAGCACAGGGGCTGGAGAGATGGCTCAGCAGTTAAGAGCACTGGCTGCTCTTGTAGATGACCTAGGTTCAATTCCCAGCACCCACATGGTGGCTAACAACTGTCCATAACTCCAGTTCCAGAGGAATCCGATGCCCTCTTCTGACTTCTGTGAGCACTGCATGACACAGGTGCACTTACACACATGCAGGCAATATTTGTACGCATAAAATAAATATAGAAAGAAAGAAGGAAGGAAGGAGGAAGGAAAGAAGGAAGGAAAGAGAAAGAAAGAGCAATGAATGCTTGTGCTCAGCTCCCTCTCTTTTGCATTCGGTCCAGGGTCCAGCCCATGAAATGGTGGTGCCCACATTCAGGACAGGTCTTTCCACGTCAATTAATCCAGTTAAGAAAATTCCTCTTTGCGCTTGTCTAGCATGTACAAAGACCTACATTCAATCCCCAGTACCACAAAAACAAAAAGGAAGGAAGGGAGAGAGGGAGGGAAGGAGGGAAGGAGGGAGGGAGGGAGGGAGGGAGGGAAAAGCAAAGAAAGCTATTATATTAGGTTAGGCATGGTGTCCTTTAATCCCAGGACTGGCAGGCAGAGGGAGGTGGATCTCTGTAAATTTGAGACCAGCCTGGTCTACATAGTGAGTTCCAGGCCAGCCAGGGCTACAAAGTAAGACTCTGTGTCAAAAACAAAAAAAGGAAAATCTCTCAGGGTCATGTCCAAAGTCATCACTGAGACTCCCTTCCCTTCCCAAATGATTCCCCATCCTGCCAAGTTGACAGCTGAAATTAACCATCAGAGTTATTACCCTTCTCACAGCATTAGGGATGGAAATAGGGCCTTGTGCACTGAGCTACAGCCCCAGCCCTCAGTTTTCTTTGATATCAGTTCAGCCTGATCCCATAGATCCTTCTGATACATATGTAGGTCTTCCTTGAACAGGTCTTCATTCCTGATTGTTGTGCAGTATTTGGTTAATTCAGCACTGCAACATAACTCCAGATATTCAAACACAACACAGCTCAAGGAACTGGCACAGATGCTTCAACCCTTGAAAAATGTCCTGTCCTGGAAAAGTGTTTCTGTGATCTCAGGGGTGACTGACATTGTGATTCACAGTAGGATCTTGGGCCTCATAACATCAGTTGAGTGTGTGGAGAGGTTGGAGACTGAGCCAGTAAGGTCAACCATGTGGACACCTCATGCCCCCCTGACCAACACCCTGACACCAAGGTCATGGGAGCATTCCTGGTGGGTCCTACCTCATCTTAGTAACCACAGGTCTTTGCGGAGACTTAAGTGTTGTCTATTTGTCTGGGCTAGGGAGACCTAGAAGCTTATGCCTAATTGTGAGAAGTGTCCTTCACTGTATAAACCTTGACTGTGAGCACACTGACTCGTCTAAGTTCTGCAATAACTTCTAGTTAATTCTGAACCCAAAAGGTGTTGATATGGATGCCCAACTGGCTGTGCATTCAAACCCAGTACTGACGAGGCAGCATGGTTATGTTGACCCTGCCATATCCCTATAAGAAGTAAGAATTGCTGTGGTCTCATGCAGTGTGGGTGGGGGGAGGGGATGGAGTACTGCCCAGTGGTAGGGGCAGGCAGAGCATAAGCCTCCAAGCTCTGTACATCTTCAAATAGTGCCAGACTTTATTCTGTGAATCCAGCAATGGGCTTCACTTCTGGCATCGCTAAACTCCAAACCTGGGAGTGCTGACTGAGGGCCATGGCCTTGGTCCTAGAGAAAGTCTAGAGTGGACAACAAAAAGGCAGCCAGGACCTCCGAGCTCAGCAAGAGGTCGTTTGGGTCACCTGCTAAACCACATCAAATATTGTGATATGGGACCTATCGCTGCAGTATAGATGCCAGGGCATAGTAGCTCCCACTCCCAGTCTTTGGACTAAGGAAGGTCAAACTGGAGGAAAGATGGCGGACCAGGGCGTCCACCCTGCTGCATCTCCCCCAGGGGCGCCACAGAGCCTGGAGCAGCAGGAAGCAGAGGGGGCGCCAGGCTGCAGACAAGCAGCCATGGGTGTACCGCGTTGGATGCTGCTGCTGGTGCTGCTGCTGGCGTGTGTGGAGCCTGGGAAGCCCGGTGAGCTAAGGGGTGCTGACAGCCGGCCTGGAGGTTATGGGGGGAGTATGGGGACCATGGATGTCCACTGGAGCTCACCTTCTGACCGCCACTCAGAATCGCATGAAGAGAGCCAGGAGTCAGGTGAGGTTCCCAGGACGCGCGACCTGTGAGGTACACCTGCGTCGGGCATGCAGAGGTCACCTCATCTGTTCCTCTCCTCCACCGCAGATCTCAAGAACATCACGGACATCAAGTTGCTCTCAAGTAACTGATCGGGGCTGGGGAGGACCGGGTGTCTTCTGACCACAGAATAGGGGTTCCAGCTTCATCTCCTGACTCTTTAACATGACCCGAGGATGCTGGGGGGCAGGGAGTGATGGATGCGAGGTTTCTCCCAGCCTCCCACCCACATGCACCCTGGGAACACAGAGTGCCTGACTGAGGAGCTTAGCCGGGTTTCTAATCTGTCCATCCCAGGGCCGTGTGGCCATCGAATGGACATTCGGCCACTGATCGTAGGTGGGGTAGAATCTGTGCGTGGGCGCTGGCCATGGCAGGCCAGCTTGCGCCGGAAAGCGTCCCACCTCTGCGGAGGGAGCCTTCTCAACCACCGGTGGGTGCTCACCGCAGCACACTGCTTCAGAAAGTGAGTCTGGGGGTGGGAGGAGACTGGCAGGGCAGTGGCCTTGAACTCAGTCTCCTAGTTCTTCCAGGATGTTCTATCAAAATATTCCCACATGTTTCCTCCCGGGTCTTTTTTTTCCCCAACCAAAATAAAATCAGGAAGGTAGAGGTCTTATTCCACCTCCCCTTGGAGTGAGAGGTAAATGTTGGGCCCAGACAAGGGTGCATCCACCCTTGGGGGTGGGTGGGTTGGTTGGTTGGTTGGTTGGTTGGTTGGTTGGTTGTAAGACTGCTTCATAGGGCTAGAGAGATAGCTCAGTGGTTAAGAACACTGACTCTTCTTTCAGAGGATGTGGGTTCAGTTCCCAGCACCCACATGGAGGCTAGCCACCATCTGTAACCACTTCCAGGAGAATGGCACCTTCTTCTGACCTCCACAAAAGCATTGCACAACAGAAGTGCACATACATACATACATACATACATACATACATACATACATACAGGCAATAGGTCATTTTAAAAAAAAAAAAGACAGTTTCATGTAGCTCAGCTTGGCCTTGAACTCTAAGTATAACAAAGGATGACCTTGACCTCCTGATTTTCTTGCCTCCACCTCCTGGAGTGCTAGGATTACTGACATTCACCCCTATGCCTGGTTTACCATGCTGGGAATGAGAAACAGGGATTTATGTATGCTATACAAGCACACTGTCAGCTAAGTTACATCCCCAGCCCCGTACTAGGTATTTAACTCTGTCCTGCCAGGTGCCACACTGACTCCACATCTGCTGAGTCCTTTTTGGACTGCACAGACATTTTCCTAGATTTGACTGGGCTCAGTGCCCTTAGGAGGTGACAAGATCACTGGAGACAGTGACCTTCCTGTTCCTCCCTTAGAGCGCCCAGGAGCAAGGAATCCGGTTCTAGCCTCTCTGGACTCTGGTTCCTATAGGGGCCCTTTGAGCCATAAGAAGGACTTGGTTGGCACATGCCTTTAATTCCAGCACTTGGGAGGCAGACAGGAGGATCTCTGTGAGTTCGAGGTCAGCTTGGTCTACATAGCAAGTTCCAAACCAGCCAGGGCTACATTGTGAGACCCTGTCTCAAACAAAACAAAACAAAACAAGACAAAGTGTAAAGCGAACAAACAAACAAACAAACAAACAGAACAACAACAACAAAAAGAACTTGGTAATGACTAAAGATGAGCAAGTAGCTGAGTCCCCACAGTCTCACCTCAGATGGGGCCCAGGTGGGCTCAGGTGGCCAGCACTCCCTCCAAGGGCCCTGGTTGATTTCTTCTTCTCCCCAGAATCATTGATCTAGAAAAATGGACAGTCCAGTTTGGGCAGCTGACTTCCAAGCCATCTCTCTGGAACATCGAAGCCTATTTTAGCCAGTATAGGGTAGAAGACATCATTGTGAACCCCAAAGCCACAATGATGTTTAACGACCTCGCCTTGGTGAGGCTGGCCTCCTCAGTCACCTACAACAAGTACATCCAGCCCATCTGTGTCCAGTCCTCCACTTCTATGTTCCAGCACAGCCCCGACTGCTGGGTGACTGGCTGGGGGGTTCTTCAGGAGAATATGAGTAAGCTGGGGACAGATGGAGAGGGAATGTGGGTGGGCTGGGTACTTTCCTTGTTCCTGTTCCAGCCCCAGTGGACCTCGAAGCCTTTCCCTGGCCTCTAAGCTCTGCCAAGCCCTTTGCCCATCTGCTCACCATTCTTCCCTCATTACTTCAAGGAGCCCCCTTCCCTTCCAGAGAAGGTATGGACCAATGGCCAGAGGTACAAGAAAGAGACACTTAAACAGGTCTGAATTCCCTAGCCAGCAGCGATGGCTGTTCAAGGGTAGCCTTCTGACAAAGGCCTCCTTTACATTGAGATTTAATTCATAACTTAAAAAATATGAAATCAAACAGTATTAAAGTATACTGTCTAGTGGTCAGTAATGTAGTCACAAAGTTATACAACTATCATCACTGTCTCCCATCCAAGTACTAACCAGGCCCGACCCTGCCACCTTGCTTAGCTTCTGAGATCAGGCACATTCGGAGTGGTATGGCTATAGGCTATCACCACTGTCAAAAACTGCAACATTTCCATGATTTCCAAAAGAAAGCCTCAGTCAGGCACAGTGGTATCATCCCAACACCTGGGAGATGGAGGCATGAAAATCAAGAGTTGAAGGCAACTCTCAGCTACACAGCAAATTTGAGACCAGCCTGGACTACATGTGACCCTGTCTCAAAAAAAAAAATAAATAGAGAGTTGAGTATGTAGCTCAGTTGGCCAAGTGCTTGCCTAATGCACATAAAGTCCTGGGTTCAAGCCCCAATTCTACATAAATCAGGTGATGATCATACACCTGTAATCTCAGAACTCAGGAGGTGGGGACAGAAGGATCAGAAGTTCAAGGTCATCCTCTATTACATAGCAAGTTTGGGGCTAGTCTGGAACATACCAAACTGTCTTAGAAAAAAGAAAGAAGGAGGGGAGGGGGAGGAAAAAGGAAAGTTAGTACTTCTCTGTCTTCTCTCATTTCTTCCAATCCCCTCATTTCCATAGAATCTGTATCCCCTGGCAACCCAGACTACTTTCTGTCTTTGTGGATTTGCTAACACTCCATATAAATGCAAGCAGTAGCCGTTTCTAAAGATAGTCTTTCATGTAATGAAGTGCCTTCAAAGGTACCCCTTGTGGCATGCAATTCTCTATTATTAATGTCTAATTCACATAACATTCACATAACTGCCTCATTCAGTGCATTTGCAATATTGTCCAACATCTGCACTCCAGGGACCCTCCTTCCTGCCCAGCCTTCACTTCTCACGAGTCTCTCCCTGCAGTCTGATAGCCATACCCAGCTTTCTGAGTCTGGAGCCATCATTCCCGTAGCTGCTTATAAATGGAATCATTTAGTTTGTGACTCTCTGGGTCTGGCTTCTTTCATATACAATCTTTGTCTTTAAGATTTATCTATAGCTGGGCATGGTGGTGCATGCCTTTAATCCCAGCACTCAGGAGGCAGAGGCAGGTGGATCTCTGTGAGTTTAAGGCCAGCCTGGGTCTATATAGTGAGATCCAGGCCAACTGGGGCTACAAGGAGACCCTGTCTCAAAAAAAAAAAAAGGATTCATCCATGTCCATGTCAGGGCTGGAGAGATGGCCCAGTTGGTAGGTAAAATGCTTGCTTTGCAAGCATGAAGACCTGTGTTTGGTCCCCAGAACCCATGTTTAAAAAAAAAAGCCAGGCATGGTAGCATGTACCAGAGAAGTGAAGACAGGCAGATCCCTGGGACTCACTAGACAGCCCCAGTTTAAGAATGGTTTATTTTGCAAGCTCCTGGTTTAGTAAGAGACCTAGTAACAACAAACAAAAAATCACAAGGTAAACAGTACCCTAGGAACAATACCCGAGGATCAATACCTGAGGTTGTCCTCTGGCCTTCACACACATGCACACATGTTAACACACACACAGACAGACACAGATTCATCCATGTCATAGTATATATATATATATATATATATATATATATATATAAACTTATTCATTTTTGTTTGCTTGCTTGCTTTTTTTTTTTTTTTTTTTTTTTGGTCTTTTTGAGACAGAGTCTCCCTGTAGCCCCAACTGGCCTGGAAATTTCTATGTAGACTAGGCTGGACTCAATTTCACAGAGATCTGCTTGCCTGTCAAGGGCTGGGATTAAAAGTGTATGCCACCACACTTAGCAACTTCATTCCATTTATTTTTGAATGTCTGAATAATAATCTATTGCAGAGCACAATTTACTTAGACCATTTCGTTTATCCATTTATGTGTTGATGCATACTTGACTGCTTTGTACCTTCTGAGTTTCTGAATGAGAAGCAATGAATATTAATATGCAAGTTTTTAGGGTTTTTTTTTTTTATTGTTGTTTTGACACAGTGTCCCTAGTCCCAGCCCACCTGGAACTCTGTAGACCAGGCTGGCCTTGATCTTACAGACATCCTCTTGCCTCTGCCTCCTGAAGGCTGAGGCTGGGATTAAAGGTGTACACCACCACACCTGACACTGAACTCCTCTTTTATAAAAAAATTTACGAGTATGAGTGTTTTGCCTATATGTATGTAAGTGCACCATATGTATGCCTGGTGCCTGAGGAGGCCAGAAAAGAGCATTGGATCCCTTGGAACTGGAGTGAGGGGTGGGTGTTAGCCATAATGTGGTTGCTGGGAACCAAACCCAGGACCTCTGGAAGAGCAGTATATGCTCGTAACCACTGAGCCATCTCTCCAGGACCCCTTCTTTTTTTAAAATTGTATATCTCTTATTAATCCTTTGACAAGTTCACACATGAAAACAAAGCATCTTGAGCATATCCACCTGAATTCCCCCTCCTGTCCCCCACAGGAATCCCCAACACACCCCCATGTCCTCTCCTTTTTTTTGTAACCCACTGAGTCCAGTCAATGCTGTCTGCTGGAATATTGGTTGATTTTTTTCAGTTGATCTTATACAAGTCTTGTGCAGATAGCCATAGCTACAGTAAGTTCATGAGTGTAATAGTCATGTCACCTCCAGAAGTCAAAATTTCATGGCACTTCTCCCCATCCTCTGGCTCTTACATTCTTTCTGCCCCTCTAGTGTGATGCTGCCTGAGTCTTGGGCAAGGGGTGGTGATATAGATGTCCACTTAAGGAAGAACACTTGATAGTCCCATATTCTCAGCACTTTGACCAGATACGAGTCTTTGCATTAACTGCTGTCCACTGCAGAGAGAAGCAAAGGTTGAGGGAAGCATTAATCCATGAGTATAAACATCAATATTTAGAAGGAAGTTTGACAACATACCCATTTAGCAAAACAATACACCAGTAATAGGTTCCCTCTAGGGGCTATGAACTCCTGAGCCATGGGCTTTTGACCAAGTTTAGAGTACCAGGCATGAATTCCCTCCTGTGGAGCAAGCCTCAAATCCAATCAGAAAGCAGTTGGTTAAGCCCGGTATGGTGGTACATGTCTTGAATCCCAGCACTCTGGAGACAGAGGCAGGCAGATCTCTGTAAGATCAAGGCCAACCTGGTCTACCAAGTGAGTTCCAGGCCAGCTGGGGCTACATGGAAACCCTGTCTCAAACAAACAAACAAACAAACAAACAAACAAAGCAGTTCATTACTCCCATAAACTTTGTGCCAATATTGCACCAGTGGGCACATCTTGCCTAGAAGGTCAATATTGTAGCATACAGGATTCACTGCTGGGTAACACCATTGATCGCTTTTCTCCCCCCATGGCCTGCATAGCACTTTCTGGGATTAAAGACATGCACCATCATGCTCAGCCAAATGCACATCTAAATAGGTACAAAAATAACTGAAGCTAGGCATTATGGTGCACGCCTTTAATCCCAGCACTGGGGAGGCAGAGGCACGTGGATCTCTGTGAGTTCAAGGCCAGTCTGGTTTACATAGTGAGTTCCAGGCCAGCTGGGGCTACAAGGGGATCCTGTCACACACACAAAAAAAGAAATGCATTTGCCTATCTATGTTATTTTATATTACCAACAAAAATAAGAGATAGCTCCCCATTTTTGTCAACATGTGATATTATTTTATTTTACTTCATTTTGCCAGGATCTTGCTATGTAGCCCAGACTGGGCTCAAACTCAAGACTCTCCTGTGTCAGCCTCCCCAGTGCTGGGAACATGCACCACACCACTGTAGCTGGCCTTCCAGTTCATTGTGATTTTCATTTACATTTCTCAAACCAAAGTGATTTAGAGTGTGTTTCATGTGCTTGTTGGCCCTTTGTGCTTCTCTCTAGGAGAAATAAATGCTCAAGTGCTTCACCAGTTTTTTAAATTATTTTTTTAAATATTTTATTAGCTGGGCGTGGTGGCGCACACCTTTAATCTCAGCATTCAGAAGGCTGAGACAGGCGGATCTCTGTGAGTTCAAAGCCAGCCTGGTCTACATAGTGAGTTCCAGGACAGCTGGGCTACAGGGAGACCCTGTCTCAAAAAGACAAAAAAAAAACATACATACATATAGATTAGATAGATAGATAGATAGATAGATAGATAGATAGATAGATAGCCGGGCGTGGTGGTGCACACCTTTAATCCCAGCACTTGGGAGGCCCTCGGGAGGCAGAGACAGGCAGATCTCTGAGTTCAAGGCCAGCCTGGTCTACATAGTGAGTTCCGGGACAGCTAGGACTACAGAGAGACCCTGTCTCAAAAAGACCAAAAAAAATATTTATTATTTTATTTCTTTTATGTGTATGAGTGTATTGCCTCCATGTATATAAGTGCACCCATGTTGTGCAGTGCCCTTGGAGGTCAGAAGAGGGAGTCAGATCCCCTGGAACTGGAGTAACAGATGATTTTTAGCTGCCATGTGTGTGCTGGGAATCAAACTTGGGTCCTCTGGAAGAGCAGTAAGTATTCTTAACCCCTGAGCCATCTCTCCAATCCCAAAAGATCATTTTTCTCAAAGGCACTTTCTACATACTTGTTATAATGACTTAAAACTTTGGCAAGTAGTTTATTTAAATTTTTTAATTTATTTGTGTGTGCGTGTGTGTGTGTGTGTGTGTGTGTGTGTGTGTGTGTGTGTATGGGGACACATGTATAGATATCAGAGGACAACTATTGGAGTCAGTTCTCTCCTTCCACTATGTGGGTCCCAGGGATCAAATTCAGGGCATCAGGATTGGGGGCAGTTTTCTTAATCCACTGAGCCATCTTTCCAGTACCACTTTGTTCCCCCTCCCCCTTTTGGGGGGCAGGGTTGAGACAGGGTCTCTCCGTAGCTCCAGCTGACCTGGAACTCACTATGTAGGCCAGGCTGGCCTCAATCTCACAGAGACTGGCCTGCCTCTCTTCCCAAGTGCAGAGATTAAAGGTGTGCACCACCAGGCCCAGCCTCTGCTGTCCAATGTTGAGTCATAATAGTTACTGTACAAAATAGATGCTGGGTCTTTATCTAACATAAGATTTGTAAATATTTTCTCTGGTTATGTAGTTTTCTCTTTTCTTTTTTTTTTTTTTTTTTGATAACCAGTCTCCCTGTATCCCCAGCTGGCCTGGAACTCACTATATAGACCAGGCTGGCCTTGATCTCATGGAGAGCCACCTGCCACTGCCTCCTGAGTGCAAGGAATAAAGGTGTGCACCACCATGCCTGGCTTCTTTTCACTTTCTTGGTAGTGTACTTCAATGTGCAAAATGTTTTTAGTATTGATAAAATCCAAATTATTTCTTTCTTCCTTTGTTGCTTATACTTTTGGTGACCTACTAAAAACATGGTCAAGGAACCTAGGAGATGACTCTGGGTAAAGTGCTTGCTGTATAAACATGATGAACTGAGTTCAGATTCCCAGCATACATATTAAAGCTAGGCACGGTAGCACATGTCTATAACCCCAGCACTAGGTGGTGCAGAGACAGATGGATCCTAGGGACTTGCTGACCCCTCAGTCTAGCCAAAACATTGAGCTCTGGGTTCAGTGAGAGACCCCCATCTCAAAAAATAAGATGGAGGGGATGGAGAGATGGCTCAGGGATTAAAAGCACTAGCTGCTCTTGCAGAGGACCTGGGTTCGATTCCCAGCACCCACATGGAGGCTAACAGCCATCTGTAACTCCAGTTCCAGGGGAATCCAACATCCTCTCTGACCTTCACAGGCATGGCACAACATGGGTGTACTTACACACATACAGGCAATATACTCATACACATAAAAAAAATTGGGGGGAAGTCTTTTTGAGATAGGGTCTTCCTATAGCCCCAGCTGGCCTGGAACTCACTATGTAGACCAGGCTGGCTTTGAACTCACAGAGATCCGCCTGCCTTTGCCTCCAGAGTGCTGCAATTAAAGGTATGTGCCACCATGCCAGGCTACATAAAAAAAAATTTTAATAAAATATTTTTAAAAATAAAATATTTTAAGGGGCTGGAGAGATGGCTCAGCAGTTAAGAGCACTGTCTGCTCTTGCA
>NW_008330333.1:736460-753116 GCF_000622305.1 Nannospalax galili
GATACAGGTGCACTCACATACATGCAGGCAATACACTCATACACATAAAAAATAATAATAATAATAGCCGGGCGTGGTGGCGCACACCTTTAATCCCAGCACTCCAGAGGCAGAGGCAGACGGATCTCTGGGAGTTCGAGGCCATCCTGGTCTCCATAGCGAATCCAGGCCAGCTGGGGCTAGAGGGAGACCCTGTCTCAAAAAAGACCAATAATAATAATAGTAATAATAATAATAATAAAATTAAATATTTTTAAAAAACAAGGTGGAAAGCACTAGAGGAAGAGATCCAAAGTTGACATCTGGCCTCTACATATGCACTCACAGGCACAAAGCATCTGAGTATACACACACACACACACACACACACACACACACACACACACACACACAATCCACATAGACAAATAATTTTAAAAATTATTAAAAGCTGGACATGGTGGCACACGCCTTTAATCCCAGCAATTGGGAGGTAGAGGCAGGCCTGATCTACATAGTGAGTTCCAGGACAGCTGGGACTACAAGGAGACCCTGTCTCAAAAAAGACAAAAAAAAAAAATTAAAACATAGATCCAAAGTCCTGTAGATTTACTCCTATGTTTTCTTGAATTTTCTACATTTATATCTTTGGTCCATATTGTTTGTTTTGTTTTGTTGAGACAGAGTCTCATGTACCCTAGACTGGCTTTAAATTCACTTTGTAATGCAGGCTGGCCTTGAACTTCTGATCCTTTTGCTCTGCCTCCTGAGTGCTGGGCACAAGGCTATGGTCTGTTTTAAACTGAGGGCTGCACAGTGTGAAGTGCAGGTTTACCCTCACTCTCCGGCTTGCGGGTCTCCTATCATTCAAGTACCGTTTCATTTGTTGAAGAGGGTTTATGCACTATGAAACTGTGTTGGAACTTTGTAAAAAATCCATTGCCTGTAGATGTATGGGTCAATTTGTAGATTCACAATTCTATTCTATTGGTCTGTAAGTCAGTCCTTAAGCCCAGGCCACACTGTTTGATTCATGTGGCTTTTCAATAGGTTTTCAAACCAAGAAGTGTGACTCTTTAAACTCTGCTCTACTTTTTCAATATTGTTTTAGTTACTTAGGGTCCTGGATATTACACTGAATTTTTTAATTTTTATTTATTTATTTATTTGTTTATTTATTATTTGTGTGTGTTTGTATGACATGTCATGGCACACATGTGGAGCCCAGAAGACTATTTTTACATGTCCATTCCTGCCTTTCTGCCTTGTTGAGGCAGGATTTCTCTTCTTATTTCTGCTGCTGCACTGCATACCCCAGGCAAGCCTGCCAGAGAGGACCCTGGTGTTTCTTTCTGCTCTGCCTCCCATCTCACGATGGAGGACCTGGGATTACAGTTGTATGCCACTTTTATATGGGTTCCAAGGCTTCAAACAGGGGTCATCAGACTTGCGTAGCTAGTGCCTTTGCCCACTGAATAGAGTGTTCTTGTCTTTGTTTTGTTTTGTTTTGTTTTTTGAGACGGGGTCTCCGGGTAGCCCCAGCTGTCCTGGAACTTACTCTGTAGACCAGGCTGGCCTCAATTTCACAGAGATCTGCCTGCTTCTGCCTCCCTAGTGCTGGGATTAAAGGCATGTGGCACCACGTTCAGTGGATCTGTTTTTGAGACATGGTCTTGCTGGTGGTTCAGGTTGGTATTGAACTCTTGATCCTCATATCTCAACCTCCTGAGTGCTAGGATTATAGATGTATGCCACCACGCCCAGCTTCCATTGGATTTGATTTTATTTTACTTTTTTATTTTCTTGCAACAGGCTTTCAGGTATCTCAGGTTGACCTTGAATTCACTGTGTGAGCAGGCCTGGTCTTGAACCCCTGATCCTCCTGCCTCTGACTCCCAAGCCACCACACCCAGCTCTTCTTTTAGATTATTTATTGTTTCTTTTTTTATGTATATGAATGTTTTACTTGCATGTATGTAAGTGCATCTATACATTCAATGCCCACAGAAGAGAGCATCAGATCCCCTGGAAATAGAGTTACAGACAGTTGTTAGCTGCCATGTGGGTGCTGGGAACTGAACCCAGGTCCTCTGGGAGAGCAGCCAGTACTCTTAGACACTGAGCCATCTCTCCAGCCCCTTCTTTTGATTTTAGAAATAGATTGTCAGTTTCCTTTTTAAAAGCCATTGAGCCAGGCGTGGTGGCATAGAACTTTAAACCCAACACTTAGATGGCAGAGGCAAGTGGGTCTCTGTGAGTCTAAGGCTAACCTGGTCTATATAGAAAGTTTGAGGTCAGCCATGACTACATAATAAGACCCTAAATCAAACTCAGGTTATCAGGCTCATCTGCAAGCACCTTACCCAATGAGCTAACTCACTGGTCCCACTTTAGTTTTTTAGAGACAGGATCTCTTCCTGAACCTGGAGCTTACCAATTCTGCTAAACTGACTAGCCTACAAGCCCTGGGGATCCTCCTGGCTCCACCTCCCCAGTGTCTTTATCTTTAAAAGTTTGATTTAATGTACCTCAGTGTGGATGTCTTTGAGTTTGTCCTTCTTAGATTCTTGAATCTGTACTTTGTCTTTCATCGACTTTGGGTATATTTTAATTTGTATTATTTATTTATTTTATTTAGCGTGTGTGTGTGTGTGTGTGTGTGTGTGTGTGTGTGTGTTTCAGGTGCACACTTGTTTCAGGTGCACATGGGAAGAGGTAAGACAACAGCTTTTGGGAGTCTCTTCTCTCCTTCCACCTTGTTGAGGCAGGATTTCTCTCATTGTTTCCATTGTTTGGTGTACTCCAGGTTAACTGGCACACAAATTTCTGGGAAATTCTGCTGGCTCTGCCTCCCATCTTAAAGAAGGAGGGGTGGGATTACAGATGTGTAGCACCCCATCTAGCTTTTTACTTGAGTCCAAGGGACTGAACTCTGGTCATCAGGCTTGTGTGGAGATTGAACTTCAGTTGTCAGGTTTACATGGCAAGTGCTTTTAACCACTGAGCCATCTCATTGGCCTAGTGAATATTTTTTTTTAATTTTATGTGTATGAGTGTATTGCCTGCATGTAAGTGAATGCACTTGTGTCGTGCAATGCCATGGAGGTCAGAAGAGGGTTTCAGATTCCCCTGGAAATGGAGTTAAGGACAGTTTGTAGCCACCATGTAGGTGCTGGGAATCGAACCTGGGTCTTCTGCAAGAGTAGTCAGTGCTCTTAACTGCTGAGCCATCTCTCCAGCCCCGGCCTAGTGAATATTTTAAAGACAGTGTTTTGCTTTGTAGTCTAGGCTGGCCTCAAACTTATAATCCTCTTGCCTCAGCCTCAGTGCTCCAGTTAACACATTACCAGCATGCACTACCACCATGCCTGGGATTTTCTATCTTGGATCCTGTAGTCCCAAACCATCTCAGCATCCCTAACCTCTTTCCATCTGTGCTTGGGCCAAGAAATCTCTCCACTGGAGAGTTATCCCTTCCACTGCAGAAATAGTGACACTGAGACTCAGGGAAGGTACAGTTCTCGTCTACCCACTGGTTCCTTCTGCCATACATTGTTTATCATCCATGGTGTGGGGTGATCTCCAGGGGAAAACACCACCATATTAGGTGTGTCCTCCCTACTTCTCCTGCCCTAGGGGATGGAGGAGAACCTAACAGTGTGCTCTGTCTCTGTCCTAACCCCAGGAACTTTGCCACCACCCTACCACCTCCGGGAAGCACAGGTTACCATCCTAAACAACAGTAGGTGTCGTGAGCTGTTCAAGATTCCCTCTCGGAGCATTATTAGTGATGACATGGTTTGCGCAGGTGCTGAGAATGGCAGTGTAGACAGCTGTGGTGTGAGTATACATTCAAAGAAGCCCATCCTTTCTCACCTCGACCCTGAGAGTCCTTGTCTCCATGTCTGCCACCAACCCATCTTTGAGGTTCATTCATGAGAATCAGTTTCAGTTTTTAATTGTCCGGCCTATCATCAGGCCTCTCATTTTTCATTCATGGTACTTCCTCAAAAATCCCCAGAAGAGACCCCCAGAAGTAGAGACCATGGCCCCACTTTGCAGATGAAGAAGCTGAGGCTCAGCTACTGCCAGTGGGGAGGAGTAGGGTCCTTACCCAGTCTGCCAGTCCCACAGCTCCCCTGCTCCCCTAACCTCTTCCTCAGCCCCACCTGCCAACTCCCAGGCTCACCCATGCTGCTCCTTAGGGTGACTCAGGAGGACCCTTGGTCTGCAACATGGACGGGCTGTGGTATCAGACTGGAATTGTGAGCTGGGGAGAGGGCTGTGGCTGTCCCAAACGACCTGGTGTCTACACCAATGTCAGTCAGCACTACAACTGGATTGAAACTCTGATGATTCTCAGTGGCATGCCCAGGCCTAACTGGACCCCATGGCTGCTGTTCCTTGCTCTACCCTGGGCTCCCTGACTGCTGAGACCTGCCTGAGCCCACCATAGTCCATGAAGCTTTGGGACCAAAGCACCATTGCACTTCCCCTAGCCTCAGGACACTCAGTATTGGGTGGGGCGATCCTATCTGACCAGCTCCTGTCTAGTCTGTCTCCTTTGCTAATAAATATGTGTACCTATCTGAGCTGGCACCTTGCCGAACTTTATGGAAATTCAGTGGCTTCCTGGACATTTCCCTGTGTTGACCATAAGCAATCCAGCCCAGGACCCCACCATAATCTGTCCAGGCTTTTGTTGTGGGACAGCAGACCTATCACTGACAGTGGAGCAGGGACTGGAGATCTAGCTCTGCGCTGCAACCTGAGGAGTTCTTTCAAGATATCTCTCTTCGGGTGAAACTGGGATTCTTGGCTGCAGTGCAAAATAGAATTCCAGGACAAGCCAGTTGAGGCAGAGTTGGAGTTCATTATGAAGAGTTTAACATAGATTTAGGCATGGGGGGGGTCATAGTTTCGTTTCCTGTTGCTGTAATAAAATACTCTGCAAATGAAACTTTAAAGGAGAGAGGGTTCATTTGACTTACAATTCCAGGTTATAGTCCATTATTATGAGGAAGTCAAGGCAGGAGCTTGAAGCAGCTAGACACATCCACAGTCAAGAGCAGAGAAAGAGAACAAACTAATGCATGCTTGCAGCGCTCAAGCTCATTTCTCCTTTTTCTCTACAGTCCAGGACCCAAGCCCAGGGAATGGCCTCACCCACTTTTACCCTGGGGCTTCCTATATTATTATAACACAATCTCCCACAGACAAGCCCACAGGCCAACCTTATTTAGACAATTCCTTATTGAAACTCCCTTCCCAAGTGATTCTAGATTGTGTTAGGCTGGCAATTAAAACTAACCATCACCGGGGTTAATAAAACCCCTCAGGGAAAAAAAATTCCTCAGGGATAAGACACATCCAGTGTGGATATGGGATGCTGAAGAAAGCTAAGCGTCTGAGCAGTAGCCATATACATGGTTTTTGGCGGCTACTGAAGTTACAAAGGTTGTTTAGGAACTTCCTTTTTCCTTTTAAAAAAAAAATGATGGGGGCGGGACTGGAGATGGCTCAGGGGTTTAAAGCACTGGTTGCTCTTGCAGAGGACCCAGGCTCAATTCCCAGCACTCATATGGCAGCTAACAACCGTCTGTAACTCCAGTTCCAGGGGATCTGATGCCCTCTTCTGACCTCCTTGGGCATTGCACAACACAGGTGCACCTACCCACATTCAGGCAATATACTCATACACAAAAAATAAAAAATAAAATATTTTTAAATTTTTTTAAATAAATAAATAAAAATAAGTGGGGTGTGGTGGCGCATGCCTTTAATCCCAGCACTTGGGAGGCAGAGGCAGGTGGATCTTTGTGAGTTCAAGGCCAGCCTGGCCTACATAGTGAGTTCCAGGACAGCTGGGGCTACAAGGAGACCCTGTCTCAAAAAAGACAAAATAAATAAATAAATAAAATAAAACTTGTTTTTAAAAATGAGATTATAGGGTGGCTCCTGAGGTGCCTTGGATAGGATTACAATCTGGTATAGTCAAACTGTGGGTCACAAAGATTACATAAGGAGGTTAAGACATGTCTTCTACTGTAAATGGAATTTATAGTCTTGTGAGATGGCTAGAAATTGCAGGTTTACAGAGAAAGGCCATATTTGGCCATATACATTTAGACCTTCAGTATCATTCATTCCCTTTTTGTCATTCTTATTTTAATTATCTCTATATAAATGGAATATTAGTTGGGAATGGTGGTGCGCACCTTTAATTCCAGCACTCTGGAGACAGAGGCAGATGGATCTCATAGTACATTCCAGGCCAGCCAGGGTTGCATTTTTAAAATTTTTTTTTAAAGAAATATTATCTCTATGTGATTATATATTATCTCTATGTGAGAAATATTATCTCTCTGTGTCAATCTTCACAGCATACTTTGTTAATTGGTGGAATTCTTTTCCTTCTTCTTCTCCTTCTTCCTTTCTTTTTTTATTTAGTTAGTTTTTTATTATTTTTATTTTATGTGTACCAGTGTACTGCCTACATGTGTGTAAGTGCGCCTGTGTCATGCAATGCCCCCAGAGGTCAGAAAAGAGTGTAGGAGCCCCAGTTACTTTTTTTTTTTTTTAATAAGGGTCTCACTGTGTAGCCCTGGCTGGCCTGAAACTCACTATGTAGACCAGACTGAACTCACAGAGATCTATCTGCTTCTGCCTCCTGAGTGCTGGGAGTAAAGGCATGTGACCCTATACCTGTCAATTGGTGGAATTCTTGATTCTCAGCAGACCTGAGACTTCAACTAGACTCAAGGGAGAGAGGCTCCTTTCCTTTCCCTTAGCCCCTTAATTTTCCCTTTCTATCCTGCTTCAGAACCCTCTCTAGTTAGTTTAATCTGGAAGATGATTTATAGAAGGGTGGTTGTGCATCCAGGCTGTCTGAGGGCTGGTAAGAATGGGATAGGAGAGTGAGGTATGTAATCCCCAGTCATAATCCACACCCAATGTGCCCCATCATACCAGCACCACATGCACCTGATTGCATCCTGGTCTCCCACAACTCTGCCTAGGATCAGGACTTAGTTGCATGTAATTTATTTGGGATTCCAGCCCAGGAAACACAGGTGAGGATGTGTGTTGTTTTTTTTATCACTATAATGAAAAGAGTGAGGCTGAAGGGGAGATAGCACTGTCCATGTCCCCATCTGCATTAGGTTTGCTTCTCCCAAGGTTCAGATGTTCATTCAGCCAGCTGCAGGATGCCCTCCCCCAACTGAGCCAATTTCTCAGGAAGGACCTGTTCCAGTGCCCCATTCCCTCACATTTCCCCACATTCTCCAACCTTGCCCCTTTACATTAGACTGCAGCTCCCGGGCCCTATACCAGATCGGGTGCCCAGCCTCTGAGCCTTCATACCTACCCTACTTGCAAGGTTTAATCCATGTCCCCAGGACTGACCATGTTCTGAGGGTCCCTTCCTGCCCTCACTTCATTAGTTTTTCAGCAGCTTTCCAACTCCCACAGACTCCACCAAGCTTTCCAGGTCAGACCTGGAGTAACAGAAGGCGGGGGGCACTGGGGAGGATGGGAACATTCTTCCTACACTTTCATAAGATTTGTCACATGCCTGGCACTGCTCCAATCTCTGCGTGGTTCACCCTGCTAATCTTCAAAACAACCATCTGTTGGTTTTACAGATGAGAAAAGCAGAGGTGGGGGTGGTGCAGGGAGTTGAGTAACTCTGCCAAGGGCACAACTTTGGAGAGAGGAAGTGCCAAGGCCAACTTCCTGAGCTGAACCTGGATCAATAACTCTCTTTTTCCCTCTCCCTCCCTCTCTCTTGTCTCTCCCTCTACCATCTCCCTTTCTCTCACTTTTATTTTTTTTTGGGGGGGGGGCATTCAAACCCAGGGCCTCACATAAGCAAGGGCTTTATACAGCTTTACCACTGAGTTAGCCCTCAGCTATGTATCCATTTGCTTGGTGTTTTTGGTTTTTGGTTTTGGTTTTTTTTTAGACAGTCTCATGTACCCTAGACAGGCCTCAAACTTTCTATGTAGCTGAGGATGATCTAGAACAACTTTTTTTTTTTTTTTTTTTTAAGATAGGGTCTACCCCAGCTGGCCTGGAGCCCTCTATGTAGACCATGTTGGCCTCAGTATCACAGAGATCCACCTGTCTCTGCCTCCCAGAATGCTGGGATTAAAGTTGTGCACCAACACACCTGGCTACCTAGCACTTCAGAGCCTCCCATCTCCACCTTTGAAGTGCTGGAATGACAGGTGTGTGCCCCATACTCTGTTCACAAACCCAGGGTCTTGTGCTAAATGTAGGGAAGCAGTCTACCAGTTGATTCATATCCCAACCCCAAGTATGAGTTTTAAGTGTTGTCTTTGGCTGTGGACAGCAGAAGCTAAGACTTGCTGAAGACTTGCTTCCTCCCTCCCCTCCATATCCAAATACCTTATCTGGGTCACAATGAGGTCCTCTCTGCTGGATCTCTCAGCCCTGCTCAGCTCTTTTCCCTCACTCTCAGTTCTTCAACGCCAGCTCTGTACTGAGCACAGTTCTGCCCAGTGGAAACTGTCGTGGACTTAAATGTGCCTCCTCAAAAATTCCTGTGTTGAAGCATTGGCTTCATGACTATAATAAAATACTTACTGCAGGTTAACTTAATAAAGAAAAGACATTTTGGGGGTTGGAGAGATGGCTCAGCGGTTAAGAACACTGGTTGTTCTTGCAGAAGACCTGGGTTCGAATCCCAGCACCCACATGGCAGCTAACAACTGTCTGTAACTCCAGTCCCAGGGGATCCAAGAGCCTCTTCTGACCTCCGCAGGCATTGTACAACATGGGTGCACTTACCTACATGCAGGAATACATGCATACACATAAAATAAATAAATAATTTTTTTTTAAAAAGACGTTTCTTAATTCATAGTTTTACACATCCAAAAGTGTACTGGTATCGGCTGCTGGTGAGCCTTCTTGCTGGCAGAGTCCTGTGGTGGTGCATGACACCAACATAGAAAGGAAATGTGTGTCTCTGTGTGTAGTGTTCCTCCAACTTCTAAAGCCAGTAGAATTCTGGGCAGGAGATGTAGCTCAGTGGTAGTGGTAGAGCTCTTGCTTAGCATATGCAAGGCCTGGGTTCCATCCTCAGCACGGCAAAACAATGAAAAAGAGAGTGGGGAGGGGGCTGGAGAGATAGCTCAGCAGTTAAGAGCACTGGCTGCTCTTGCAGAAGACCCAGTTCACAAGGACCTGGGTTCTAGCTCCAGCATCTCAAAACAAAGAAAAAAAAAAAACTTTTCAAAAAGTTGTGGCTAGGCGTGTGCTACATGCCTTTAATCTCAGCACTCAGGAAGCAGAAGCAGGCATATTTCTATGAGATGGAGGCCAGCCTGGTCTACATAGCAAGTTCCAGGCCAGCTGGGGCCACAGGAAGACCCTGCCTCAAAAAGTTTTGATCCATAGGAGCAGTGTCCAAAGAAGAGAAGACAGTTCATTCTCTTTCCTGCCCCTCTGCACAAATGTCAAATCACAACTTTAATGTGGCCTGGAGGGTGATGTGGCTGGGGCAGGGACCCTCACAAGAAGGAGGCCCTGGAATAAAGGCTGAATGATGAAAAGGAGCTGACTGGGCAGAGATGGGCACAGAGATTCCAAGCAGTGAGCCCGGTCTATGAACCTAAGAGGGTATTCACAGCCTTGGGCACTATCCTGGTCCCAAGCCTTCACTAGGCCTGAGAAAAGGACATTCCCTGGCTGCTGGCCCTAGCACCTTCTGGCCTCACCCTAAACCAGCAGCCTTGCCCTAATCTGGCCACCCCAAACCAAAGAGTGGATTATTCCCCAAGGTGGTGTCTGCTTTTCCTTGTGGTCAAGTAAGGGATGATGCCAACATGGAACCAGTCATTGCCACTCCAAGCTCATACAGATCTGGGACGCAGGAGGGGCTGGCCAGGTGGGTTCTCTGTTTGCAGTCAGCTGGGGACACCTGAGGTCTAAGGTTGCTGGGCTGGGGTCTGGGCTTCATGTGTGGCCAGCTGGCCTAGCTGAGCCGGAATTACTGGACAGAACAATAGTGCTCAGAAGCTCCAGTGACCAAGTCTGTCAAGAGTGCAGGATCAGGTTTAGAGATGAGCTGCCAAGGATCTTCTGCAGCTTCCTGGCCTGACCGCAGCTCCCCCAGCCCCCACCCCAACCCCACTTCTCAGCATCTGGTGTCCTTTTCCTGCCACCTCTTAAGTTCTCTTCAAAGCATCTTTGTTTAAGGCTGATCAGGTAAAGCCACAGCCCCGCCTTGGTCTTGTTAATTACACAGGCCTCCACCCACTGTCCTTTAAGACCCCAGGACTTGCCCTGGCCCCAGTGAGCAGAGAGGGCACCAGGCCTTAAGGGTGAGAGCTGGGTCTAAGGGCTACCAGGTCAGTCCTTGTCGGGAAATAGAAATAAAAGATGGGATTGGGAGGATGAGGCTGCAGGATTCCTACTGAGGCCTAAGGTACCCAAATCTCAGAGGTTTGGCATGCTTGATCTGAGGGGGTCATTTGGAACCTAGGCACAGGAAAGGGTGTAGAGTCTGGGTGGCAGGGACAGGTCCAGAACCAAGCAGAAATCAAGGGCAGACAGGATAGTCACGGAGGTACAGAGTCAGGT
The DNA here is from genome assembly GCF_000622305.1 of Nannospalax galili. Classification (NCBI taxonomy): domain Eukaryota; kingdom Metazoa; phylum Chordata; class Mammalia; order Rodentia; family Spalacidae; genus Nannospalax; species Nannospalax galili. Next base: position 747,051 of record NW_008330333.1, read on the forward strand.
GGGATGTGGCCCCCTGGCCTAGGATGCACCTCTCTGCTTCCTGCCTCCTCCAGAGACCAAGCCCTGGGTACTGCTACCCATACCCAGTCCAGTTCTGAAGATAGAATGAGGGATGCTTCCTGCCTCCAGGTCCTGCTCCTGTTGATGTTGGGTGAGTGCAGGTGGGGGGCATGGGTTAGAAGCTCTGCCACAGAGACCTTAGCTACAGGTTGCCTACCTCACCTCTCCATGAGCCTGGTTCCTCAAAAGCACCATAGGGCATTTTAATCTTTATTCCAAAGCATGGAGTTTCTCTACAACTCAAATCTGAGTATGCCATGTGTATATAGAGCCTAAGTCCCACCTGCCACCTCCCAGCGCTCTGGGGAGGTGAATGAGGCAACCAATGGCACAGAAGCTTGGCATGAGGTCAGTGTAACATATATGTTCTACCTCCTACCTAATCTCTGACACTAGGCTGTTACCTGACACCAAATCCCTAACCCAGTCCCTCCCTGCTTCCTCCTGCAGGAGCCAGGATGCAGGAAAGTGCAGGTAAGAAGGTCTCACAGCCACCCCTTCCCCAGCTTGACCCTGTCCCCCTACCTGTGCCCACCTCCAAAGCCCCCGTCCCCAGCCGACCCTCACTGCCCACTTGTCCTGTCACAGCCTGTGGGCAGCCCCGAGTGTCCAGTCGGATCGTGGGGGGCCAGGATGCTCAGGATGGAGAATGGCCATGGCAGACAAGCATTCAGCACCACGGGGTCCATGTGTGTGGGGGGTCACTCATTGCACCTCAGTGGGTGCTGACGGCAGCGCACTGCTTCCCCAGGTCAGTGCCCACCTACTCTGCTCTAAGGAAGAGCAGAGATGCTGACTGGGAGAGGGAGGGGTGGTGCTGGCTCCTGATAGACTGGTAGACTGGGATCCCCTGGGTCGTGGTCCAGGTGTTGTCCGTAGCCTCCACTTCTGTTTTGCAGACGAGTGCTACCAGCCCAATACAGCGTGCTCCTGGGGGCGCTGAGTCTGGGTGTCACGTCATCCCACCAGCTCTTGGTTCCTGTGCTTCGGGTGCTACTGCCTCCAGACTACTCTGAGGATGAGGCTCGTGGTGACCTGGCACTGCTGCAGCTGCGTCACTCAGTGCCTCTGAGCTCCCGCATCCAACCTGTCTGCTTGCCTGCACCAGGCTCCCACCCACCACCCAGGTCTCCATGCTGGGTCACTGGCTGGGGTAGCCTCAGCCCAGGAGGTGAAGCACATGGTCAGGCTATGGGGACATTGGGGAGCTCCATCCTTTTCCATATGATTGTGAATCCCTGGCCCTCACAGCCCCGATGTGGGACCCAGAGCCACTTGTGAGGACCTAAACTCCTCCCATTAAGACTCAAAGACTCAGCTGGGGATGGTGGTGCATGCCTTTAATCCCAGCACTTGGGAGGCAGAGGCAGGTGGATCTCTGGGAGTTTGAGGGCAGCCTGGTCTACAGAGCGAGTTCCAGGCCAGTTGGGGCTACAGGGAAACCCTGACTCAAAAAAGACCAAGAAAAAAAAAAGACTCAAAGACTCCTGGCTGACGTGTCCAGACTCTCTTTTCCCATTGAGCCTTGTTTCATACCTTGTTCTCTCTTGGGTCTCAGACATCTCCCTCTCCTCCCAGTGCCACTCCCAGAGGGGCGACCCCTGCAAGGAGTGAGGGTGCCACTGTTGAACTCCCTTGCTTGTGACCACCTCTACCACATAGGCACTGATGTGCCCCAGGCTGAGCGCATAGTGCTGCCAGGGAACCTGTGTGCTGGCTACCGCAGGGGCCACAAGGATGCCTGTCAGGTGTGTCCACCTACCCACATTCCCTGGAATCCAAACCCTAGCACCTCACCTCCCTGGAACCCAGGACCCAGGAGGTCGCAATCCCCAACCCAGAGATATCATCCCAGGGAATTGGACCTGGGAAAGGGGCCTTCAAAAATCTTGAGCAGGATGGGACCTAAGCTTACCTTTTTTTCCTGCAGGGTGACTCCGGAGGACCCCTGACCTGTATGGACTCCGGACACTGGGTCCTGGTGGGTGTGGTGAGCTGGGGCAAGAGCTGTGCCCTGCCCAACCGTCCAGGTGTCTATACCAAGGTAGCCAAGTACAGTCCCTGGATAGAGGCTCACCTCAGTCTCTGATGCTGATTGGTTTGCTGATGCTGATCTGGAACCTCCTGGCCCATTCTGTACATCCCTTCCCCTTCTGACTTGAGGCTGAGATGCTAAGATCCCAATTGCTCACCAATGCCTCCTTTCCTCCTTGAGGTTCACCGGCTGACTCTACCTTCTGTCATTCAGAGATTTGCTGTGAGTTCCCTACCATTACGTGTTTCCTCCCTCTACCCCTGGCTTGTATTTACCTTCTCTGGCTTTGAACATAAGCAAACCAGCTGGTAGCTCATCTGGCCTGTGTGCCCTCTGCTTCCTGGAAAAAGTCAGATTCAAAGAATGAGAGAAGCCAGGCATGGTGGCGCACGCCTTTTATCCCAGCACTTGGGAGGCAGAGGCAGGCGGATCTTTGTGAGTTCAAGGCCAGCCTGGTCTACATAGTGAGTTCCAGGACAGCTGGGGCTACAAAAAAAAAAAAAAAAGGAATGTGAGGAACTGGACACCTAGGAGAATCTCCATTGTTGACTTTGAAAATGGGAGGCCAGGGATTGTGAGTAGCCACAAGGTGCTGACAGCTGCCCCTGGCTGACAGCCAGCACAGAAGAGAAACCTATGACCACTAGAAACCACTTTCTGCCAACAACAGGAGGCTGGATGCAGATTTCCCCCATCCTCTACATAAGATCCAGAGTGGCTAATCCCTTGACTTGAGCCTGGTGAAGCTTTCAGCAGAGGACCCACCTGAAGCCACCCAAACTTCTGACCCACAGAGTTCTGATTTAATAAATTTAATTTTTCTTTCAGATGCTACCTTTGTGGCAATTTGTTACATGACCATAAATACTAGTATATACAGATTTTTGCCCCACTGCAATGGAAATATCTCAGGGGAAGGGTAGACAGGGTGTCTGTATCCAGGAGGCTCAGGAGTCTATATGTCACATCCTAGGGCAAGGAAGCCCAGGACCAATCATCTTGATAGACAGAGGTCAGTTTCTAGAGCTCCCGAGGGAACTGAGCACCATATGGAGAACTATCAGTGATGAGGCAAAAAACAAGGTGGGGGACCATCAAAGACCTGAATTAGTCTGTCTGTCTTTATCTCTCTGTCTCTTTTCCCTGCCCTTCCTCATATGCCAGAATCCAGTGGAATGCACCATATGGTCACTTCTAGACTAAGTGAGAGGTCGTACAGGGGAGGAGCTCTAGGCTGTTCCCCCGACCCAAGCTGAGAGCAGTCCACCGTGCAGCAGTAGAGCTGGTCCACCCTTGGTGAGGTCACCAGAGATGAGGGTGCCCAAGACAAGGCATGATTTTTGCAGGCCAACCTATGAGAACCCATTTGTACATCTATGGATCCTGTTAGGCCCTGCTGGGAAATACCAGCTGCTCATGATGTCACTGTGAGTATATTACCCCATGCCCTTCTCCCATCCCTCCCCAGCCTGGGGCCAGTCAAGTAGCCTTCCTCTAGGAAGTCTCCTGAGAGGGCAGCACATGAGGGGGCACTCAAGAGAACAAGCCTTGAGTCTTGGGCTTGCTATGATTTGAGCCATGAGTCCCCATCCAAAGAGGCCAGCATTTCTGAAGTATGACCTACCAAGTAGCCAAGGAGAGCTTTCTAGAACCAGGAGAACTGAGCAGGGAAGGGATTCATTAATAAAACCATTGCTCCTTTTCCTATGTGGCTTGGGTGTGGTAGGGCAGGGGCCTTACTGCACCACCTCATCACAGTCTTGGTTTTCCTATTCATAAAGTGAGAAAAATGGTGCCCAAAGCCACAACTGAGGCCCGTCATAACTGGTGGGGTGGTAGACCAGTACTCATACCCAGGCAGTCTGGTTCTAGGAGTGCCCCTTTGCCCTCTCCACTCTCCACCTGGCCTCTTGGACCATTCCTGGGGTTATCAGTGCATGGTGCTGGCAAGACACATCTCAGGCGTGTGCTATCTGCCACACCCTATCTATCAGGGAGGTCAGCTCCACAGAGTGACCAGTCTGCTGAAGCTATAAACTGCATCCTGCCCCTTAGCCATAGCCCTTCGATGCAGGCCTCGTCTTCCAGGTGACAGGATTGAAAACTGTGGGGCCGTAAAGTGGCCCAATGATGGATGTTGCACATGAGGGCAAGTGACTTCAGAGGGCTCCTAAAGAGCCAGAGGCCACTAGTTCAAAGTAATGTTTCAAGACAAAAACTTCGACTTTTTTGTTTTGTTTTCTGTAGTGGGGATTGAACCCAGAGCCTTGTATATTCTGGCACTGGTCTAAAACCCCAGTTCTATTTTCCTATCTTAAAGAGAATTAGGCATGATGAGGTTAGCTACCCAAAGCTGCAAGGTCATCTGAGGAACAAGTTCAATCAGCTGCCAGTCTGATACAGTTCCAAGGCAACAGCACAGTGGGTTCATCCCTTAGTGAGTGGAAAGCCAAGAGATAAAAAAGTGAAACAAGCTTTATTGCTTGTAGTCAACGAGAGGACTGGCATTCTTTCCCTAAGCAGTGATTCTCTAAACAAAGGGAAAAGGAAATTTTATTAGGAAGACTTATGCATGTTATACCATAAAACTTGTCATCAAATGAAAAGGTATGCACATTCCTGCATATGTACAGTTTGAGATTATGATTCATACACTGCAAGTTTTTATTTTTATTTTATGCACGAGTGTATTGCCTGCATGTTATATAAGTGCACCCCTGTTGTGCAATCCCTCGGAAGACAGAAGAGGGTGTCAGATCCCCTGGAACTGGAATTATGGACTGTTGTTATCCATCATGTGGGTGCTGCAAGAACATTGGGTGACTTTTGCAGTATTAAACCAGATTTATTCTAGATTAAACCTGTTTTGTTCCTCTCTGGAGGGCCATCTCTGCAACAAAAAACTTTAAGGAACGTAGCACTTTACATCCCCACCCAAGACAAAAGTGGTTAGTGCTGAGTTCTGCCTCCCTAACAATTTTAAACTCTGCCCATGCTCAACTACCCTAACACTGCAAATCTGTGTGGAGTTCAGGCTCATTCCTTGAAATGGACCCTTACAGCTGTCCAACTCTGGCAGAGAGGTTGAGAAAATTTTTGGTTCAGTGTAAGTGCACTATAGGGCAACACAAGTGATCAAGGGGCTGCCAAGCCTGGAAAATCAAGTCGGAAGGCCCTTCAGGCGTGTTGGTGCCCTGGCTCCTGGGTGGAGGGGCATCATCCCAACTTCTTCAATTCCAGGAACTGCACCTGAGATGGTAAAAGGAATGAAGACAATCTAAAGAGCCCCACTTGTGCTCTTCTCTTAGATTAACAGACTGATCAACAATGGTCTCCCAAGGAAATGGGCTTTGCCAGGTTCCTCATGCTTGAATAAAAGGCTGTGCTTCTAGCGCCAGCCTGAGGAAGGGGGACGGATGTACTTAAGGGGAATCCGTTTCCTAGCAACAGCTGACACACAGTTTTGACAACTCCTCAGACCACCTTGCAGGTGGAATGGAGCTGAGACAAGGACAAATGATGAGCCAATTTCAGCCTAAAACCTTTCAAAACTTCCATGATGGGACTAAGGGGCGTCACTGTACCTCTTTATCTGTCTTCCCATGTGGCCACACTGAGTAAATGTTTCTCTGCTTTTCACTACTACTCTTTAATTCACACACTGGAACTGGATGACCACAGTGGCCAGGACCCAGGCTTTGACGCGATTAATTCCAGTAACAGCACCATTCCTTACACCCAACACCTCTGGGACTTAGCAGGAAATGGATTTGGGAAACTCTTAGGATAAAGTCTGGGTCGGAATGAGGGTGACACAGTTTCTTTACAGTGTGGCCTTAAGATCCCTCTGCCCTGCTGTAGCTCTGACGCCGAGATGGCTGCCACGAACCACGTACACAAGCTTCCGTTCCGCTTTCTTAAGATGGCGGCATGGGGGAGGGAGCACGGAGCGGGAGGCGGAGGGCGGGGCG
>NW_008330333.1:753223-768126 GCF_000622305.1 Nannospalax galili
CGGGGCCGGGGGCGCCGGGGGCGGCGGGGCCGAACCTGGGGCCGCGGGCTGGCGTTGACGCTGGCCCGCGGTCCCTAGGACGTGTTTCTTATGATCCGGCGCCATAAGACTACCATCTTCACGGACGCCAAGGAATCGAGCACCGTGTTCGAACTGAAGCGCATAGTCGAGGGCATCCTCAAGCGGCCGCCCGACGAGCAGCGGCTGTACAAGGTATGGCGAGCGGGCGGGCGCGGCAGTTGAGCGCGTGGGGGCGAAGCAGGACGCCGGGCAAGGGGTCTCAGATCGCGTGGTGGGGCTCGAGGCATCGGGTGTCTGGCGGACCGCCCCGCCCTATGGAGCGGCCTTGCTCTACGGTTGGGGAAACTGAGGTTCTGCTCAGTGTCTTATGCAGCAGAAGGTGGTTGGCAGAGCCAGGCTTTGAACTGCCTAATCCTCAGCCTGCTGGGGACCCACTTGCATCACGCTGCCTGAGGGTGGAGTAGAGCTCGATGAATTGTGAAGATAGTCAAGACCCCCAGTGTGCTTCACCTATCCAGTGTCTGTTGCCTGCTGTTCACGAACCTTTTCCATGCAGGCACACATCTTTTCACCATACAAAACAACTGCTGTTTTCAGTAAGCCTGGCTGCGGAGTTGGGGTCCTCATTGGGGGAATCTCATGTAACAGACCTGATTCAGGTTTCCCAGAATCATGATGTCAGTCACTTAAGTGCATTGATCTAATTCTAGCTGGCAACAGGAGCTGACCTTTTGTTCCAGGTCAAAGCCTGGCTTTCTATTTCTGAAGGGTTTTTCTCTCTGATACCTACTGGGGCTTCCCTTGGAAAGACCCTTCTACCATCCCAGGAGCCACATACTGTTTTTAGTGCTTCCTGTGCTCCTCTAGGTCATTGAAACTTTCTGGCTGCCCTGTGAGTTGAGAATTCCAGCAGATTTCCCCCTTCCCCCTTTTTTCCAGTGTCTCTGGTAGCCCTGACTGGCCTGGAATTCAACTATGTAGACCAGGCTGGCCTTAAACTCAGAGATCATCCACCTGCCTCTGCCTCCCTAGTGCTGGGATGGTCCCACCGTGTCTGGCTTGCAATTCCTGTTTTAAGATTGAAGTTTTTGATATCAGAAAGCTTGACCAAGGGGCTGATCATAGCTAACATAGCATGTGAAGCCCTGGGGTTAGAGCTGCAGCACCTACCATTTGGTAGGTGGAAGCAGGAAGATCAGAAGTTCAAGGTCATTTGTTGGAGTTCAGTGCCCATCCTTGTGATTTGAATTTTTTTATTTTTAATATGTGTGTGAGTATGTGTATGTGTATGTGAGTACAGGCCAAAGGCATCAGAACCCTGGAGCTGGAATTGTGAGGCAACCCACATAGGTGCTAAGAACCCAGGTCCTCTGCAGAAGCTCTTAACTGCTAAGCCATCTCCAGCCCTGATTTGGAAATTTGTGGCTTTAGTTTTGAAATGTGTATTTTACTTGGGGATGTCTTGTCATAGTTGCTGGCCAAAGGTCTTTGGGACTTGCCCCTCTCGGACTTCTCCCCAGACCCTGCTTCTTTCCTCAGGACGACCAGCTCCTTGATGACGGAAAAACTCTGGGCGAGTGTGGCTTCACCAGTCAGACAGCACGGCCACAGGCCCCAGCGACAGTGGGCCTGGCCTTCCGAGCAGGTAAGGTAGATGGTAGCTGGCAATCTGATAACCAGAGAAGAGGATCTTAAGGGAGCCTGTAGCACAGTGTTCCAAACTTTCAGAGAATGACTTTCTAGTTCACAAGTAGTGTTTCCCCATTAAAAAAAAAAAAAAAAAAAAAAGTGCTGAGGGGGGTGTGGTGGCACACACCTTTGATCCCTGCAGAGGCAGGCCAATCTGACAGTTCAAGGCCAGCCTGGTCAGCTGGGGCTACAAGGAGACCCTGTCTCAAAAAAAAAAAAAAAAAAAAAAAAAAGAAAAAAAAAGAAATTGCTCACAAAGGAAAAATTATTCAGAGGTAATTTAAAGATTCCTAGTCCCGGTACCAGCTCACATTACAGAGGATTTACTGAGTTCTCGTTCCAGCTAATCCTTTCAATTGTCCTGGGAGGTTAGCACTGACATTGTCCCAAGACAAACTGAGAGGAAGGCTACAGGCTCTTGGTGGAGCTGGATGCCGTATTTGTGCAAAGAATCTTTTCATCCCCCAGCATCTTTGACAATTGAATTGTGCCATTTTTAAGGATAAGTAAAGTATGCCTGAGGAAGTGGGTTCACTTCCTGGACATTAGTTCAGGAACCAGGTTCAGAGATAACTGTCTCATCCATCCTACTCCATACTTGCCAAAGCTTTAGAACCGTCGTGGAGGGAGTGGTTTATTTCCTTTCACTTAAGAAAAATGGATGGTAGATTTTACATTTTTATTCTTTAGAACCTAAAAGGTAGGGGCTGGAGAGATGGCCTAGAGGTTAAGAGTACTGACTGCTCTTACAGAGGACTGTCCTTAACTCCAGTTCCAGGGGAATCTGAAGCCCTCTTCTGACCTCCACAGCATTGCACAACACAGGTGCACTCACATACATGCAGGCAATACACTCGTACACATAAAATAAAAATTAAAAAAAAAAACCAAAAACTTAAAAGGCTATAGAGCTTTTTCCCACTGCTGTAGATCCAGGGTCGGTGGATGGCTGACGGCATGTACATATCAAGATAGGAATAGCAAGGGCTGAGAAGGGAAGAGTATAGTTGGAGATACACTTAATCCTCATGAAATAAATTCCCACCTCCACAGCAATGTGATAGGACCAGTGGCCGTATTTGTGCTGTGTAAGATAGCTGCCTGTGAGGTGACACAGAGGCACATGCAGGGTTGGTGAAGACATTGTACAAGCCAGGCCTCAAGTGGGTTCCCTTTTTGAAGGCTGAAAGCACATCTGATCTGCTTCCTAAGCCAAGTCAAGGTAGTGTTCCCTGAGAAGTACTCTAGGTATTCACATTACTCTGGAAGATGTTGATAGCCCTATTTTGCAGGTTTGAAAACCAAATCAAGGGATGTGACTTGTTTTTCTGTGATAGTGTGGCATTGGATATGGTTGTAACTGGACCCCAGGCCCTACTGTCCCTGTGGAATATGGAATCTGTGTAACAGGCAGTGGGATGGTTGCTTTTACCATCGAAAGTTGCAAAAAAGCACTTCCTGGGAGCAGCTACAAGAGTCAGCATTGAGTTGCCTAGATTGGGTGATGTACCTTCTCCTACTCTTAGGGAGATACTTTAAATGTCATTGAGTAATTTTGAGTGTATTGCCTGCATGTAAGCGTACCCGCGTCATGCAGTGCCCAGAAGGGTGTTCGATTCCCTTGGAACTGGAGTTAACTGGAATTAGCCATTGTGTAGGTGCTGGGAATCAAACTTGGGTCCACAAGAGGACTCCCATCTCTCTTGAAGACTAGATGAAAACACATCAAGTTTCCTAACCCCCATTCCCAGTTATGACAACCAACAGGGTCTCCAAACACACATGGGTACCTCATTAGTTGGAAACTGACCCAGATGGTTTTCCTAGGTAGATGCAATATGTGAGGTGCCATTCCTTTTTGTCAACAATGGGAATTAAGAGCTATTTAAGTGGGGTAAACTGCCAATCAAAAAAAAAAAATAGGGCTGGGGACAGTCAGATAAGTGATTGCCTAGTATGTATGAAGCCCTGGGTCCAGTCTCTAGCTTCACATGTAAAAGACTATGTGGCCAACCTAGGGTACATAAGACCTGGCCTTAAAAACAGCAATTACAGCCAGTGGTTATATCCCATCTGTTCCCAAGGCAGCACCCAGGCTGTTGAGAGATTGACTCTATTGGAATGCTGTGGCTTTGAAGTTTGAAGGGCAAGGACTGGAGATTAAAATCTTGTGCATGTGCGGGGCATGCATACAGGCCAGAGGATTGACTTTATGGGGTATGATTTAAGTTTTAAGCAGAGGGAATAGGAAATAGTTTTGGGTTTTCCTGTCACTGGCTATTTGGTGAAGGTGAAAATGGGCAGGTTTGCTGGTTAATTTGCCACAAAGTCAGGCGCACAGCCAAGGTGAAGTCATTGTGAAGCTTTGTGAAAGGTGCCTGTGTGAGCTCTCCCCTATACCCCACCCCCACCCCCGCTAAAGGTTACAAGTGCAGGAAAAGTGGGGCACCTTCTCCAGCTCTGGTCCCTTCCCACAGATGATGCCTTTGAAGCCCTGCGCATCGAGCCCTTCTCCAGCCCTCCGGAGCTTCCAGATGTGATGAAGCCACAGGACTCTGGAGGCAGTGCCAATGAACAAGCTGTGCAGTGAGGGCTCTGGGCCCAACCTGTGACCCATTCCCCCCAATAAAAAGATTTGGGTGTCTGCTGGGCTGCTGCCTCTTTCTCTTATCCGTTCCCTTCCCAGGATGTGCTGTCCAAACACCCTTACACACAAATTCAAAACCAGGTTATTAAAAGCTTCTCTAGCAGTCTTATCACACAATCACTGCGTTTCATTTTTTATTTGACAGAAAAGTTGCTCTTGCTGTACAGATTTTAAAAAAACCAAAATGCCTCTAAGAAACATGAAAAGTTGGGGGGAGGGGGCCACAACCTCATGGGGGGGTGAAGTAGGGCCAACCAACTTCAACTCTTTCCCCTCCCAAGAACACATGACCAACCAAGTCTTATTCACCCCCAAGAACTAGGGGACCGGACCACAGCTCCCTAGGCCTTTCTGACTCCAGGCCTGATGTCCTGAACTGTATCCCACCCTCTCCCCAAACTCTCATGCTCCCTCCCACCCCAAACCCCCCAAAACACATGAACCAGAAAAAACTCACAAAGATTAACATTTCACAGGAACAAAACGGGAAAAATAAAAGGGAGAGGGAAATCCCCCCTCCCCCTCACAAGATGCTGAAGTTCAAGAGGGCAGACAAAAACCCCCTCCCATGACTCTTCTGGAGAAATGAAGACTCCTTGTGCCTCCAGAGCATGAGTATGGTAGAATTTATGGAGACCTGCAACAGAAGAATGAACTGATCGATGTCGAAGTGCCACCAAGCCCTCAAGTTCAGTTTTCTGTGTTCTTTCACAAATGTCCCTTCTCCCACCACCTGGCAGTACCAGCTCTGAGGCCAGACTTCCAAAAGAGACACACCTGGAGGAGCGGTGCCGATTGGGACGAGGACTAGGTGTCTCCTTCCTGCGCTTGTGCCCTGGAGAATGGCTGTCCCCACGCTGGCCTCTCCATGCAACCCGCTCGCTGCTAACACAAGATAAAAATCAAGTCTGAGGACACCTAATAAGCCTCAATTTTCTTTCCTCATATGTCAGAGATGGTCAGAAGAGCTACATACTGCTAGTTAACTGCTATGGTCCCTACCTCTGTTGATCCCTTGGTAAAGGTTGGGGCGAGGGCTGGCAACGCTCCACAGGAGAGTAACTGAGGGACCGAGAATCCCGAAGAGAGTCTATTGGCTTTCGAGGGCTTCGAGACCTAGGGAACAGAGTAGGCCTCTATAGCACCGCACCCTTCCAAACCCACCAGCGAGCACTCAGGACCACCCGCCCAGGTCCTGACCACCAAACCTCACACCACACAGGGCCAGCCTCAGACCCACCTTTGTCCGCACTCACCCATCCGCCCGCACACCATCCACCGAGTGCCCCCAGTGGGCATGGCACAGGGTGCAGCGGGGGACGCAAAGAAAAAGAGTCCCTGCCCTTGGAGGAGCTTGGTTTGGTAGTGGAGGAGGCCAACAAGGGAGGCATACATGCCTCCTATGTGGGAAACATCCCAGCAGGGATAGATGTACATAGGCCTGGGGACCCAGAGCAAGGCATGGGGACCTGGGCAGGGAAAGGGCAGGGCAGTCTTCTCGAAGGTGCTGTTTGAGTGGAGTCCTGCAGAACGAGTTCACCAGGCAGACAAGGAAATCCCAGGCAGAAGGAACAGCATGTCCAAAGGCATGGGGCTCTCCTTAGACTGCAAGGCGCTGGGTATGGCCGGAACACAGGGTATGTGTGGGGGCGGGCAGGAGGAGCACAGGGCGGGCAAGGGCAGCTGGTGAAGAGCCTCACACGCCATTCCCGCAGAGGTGGCACTTTATCCTGCAGGCCACAGGGCGTCGCAGAAGGATTTGTGGAGTGAAGGGAAGTAACCAGATGTGCGTTTTAGAAAGATCCCTCTGGCTACGTGTGGAAGAGAATGGCGTGGAGGCAGGGAGACAGGGAGGAGACTGTGGACAGAGTCGGGAGAAGATGACGGTGGCCAGACCAGAGCCCTGCAGCAGCAATGGGGAGACTTAGAGCTAGAATCTCTGGGACCAGGCTGCATGTCCGGGGAGGGGAGAGGGAGGAAGAATCCTATGACTTCCCAGTTCTGGTTTGGGCCCCCACTTGGATAAGTGCAGCCCTTGACCAGAACACAGCACTGTGGGAGGATGGGAGAGGAGTGCCGGACTCCTCCAATACAACCAGACACAGACGTCCACACGAGGAACCTCACCCAGGGTCCCTTTTCTGCAAGAGTCACCCCCACCCCTTTTCCACCACAGGCAAGGCAGCACTCACCTCCGCTCGCCAGGGGGTGGCTTCTTGGGGCTTGCAGGTTTGGGCAAGGCCTGAAGGCCTGGCTTAGTAGGGGAGGGGGAGGAGGAGGAAGATGAGGAGGAAGAGGAAGAGGAGGAAGAGGAAGAGGAGGAGGAGGAGGAAGAGGAGGAGGAGGAGGAAGAGGAGGAAGAGGAGGAAGAGGAGCTGGAACTGGAACTGCTAGAACGCCTCTTCCGTTTGGCTGGGGCTGGCTCTTGAGGACGTCCCTCTCGAACAGCCTCCTTTGGGGCTGGAATGGGGCTGGGAACCCTGTGAGAGAAAAGCAGTGTCACAAAGAGACAAGATGCCCCAGCCCCAACCCTACCTTCCTTGGCCTGGAGGAATGGCAGTGGGGGAGGGGTGCCTGAGAAAGGCCCTGGGAACATATAAAGGCAAACCAGTGAGTAGTACTTCTCTGGAGCAGTGGCCAGAGCTGACCCAACCTCTGCTAACACAAGCAACAGGCTGGGGGCCCCAGCACAAGGGATCAAGGTTAAACCTCAAGAATGTCCCTGATGGAGGAAAAAGGCCCCTGGACTCAGATGTGGAAGCTGAAGCTGGGTTGTCTCCTTCCTTGGAGAGCCACAGCTTAGGGAGGCTTCTGTGAGTGCAGGTTGGCTGGGGAGGGGCCGTCCTGCCTGGAGGCAGGGAGAGGGATGGGATGACCTCTGAAGATCCTTCCAGCCCAGGGAGTTCCTCTTGAGGTCTAACTGCCATCCCTCCTGCTGTAAAATTAAGTCCATTTCCTCTAGTTCTGTCCTCTGTAGAGATGGAAAACTTATCATTATCCTCTGGAGAATTAACCTTTGGAGACTTATCTGTCCCATCCCTCCCCACAAAGCCCCCATCCCAGCATTCTGTTCTCCCGCTTGAAGGTGAAGGTCCCCCAAGTATCTGAGCCAAGATTTTCTCCCTCCCCACTCTCCCACCCATAATCCTTTCCACCGAAGATTACTTAAAGTTCCCTCACCTTTTTAGTGCAACCTCAGGTTGAGCAGGAAGGCTGGAGCCCTCAGAATCACTAGAACTGGAGCCAGAAGAAGAGGACGATGATGATGATGAGGAGGAGGAGGAGGAGGAGCTAGATGATGATGAAGAGGAGGAAGAACTCCGACGTTCCTTTGCTGGTTGCAGGGCAGCCAATGCAGAAGGCTGCTGGGCCCCAGTTGCGTCTGGTGGCTCCCCACCTTCAGAATGGGACACCCCAAGGGCAGGGCCAAGAAGCATGCCATTGTGGTCACTAGCAGAGGATGTGGACTTTGCCATAGTCCCGGAGGAAAGGGACTGAGACACTGCTACAGGAGTGGTCTGGGCAATTGAAGAACGAGATTGGTCTGAAAAAGCAGGTGGCACAGGAGACCTAGGCCGATCCTGTGCTGGAGGGAGAAGAGATTGTGGAGGAGGAGCCTGGACCATTCTTGAGGCAGGGGAAAGAGCCCGCTCGGAGGTCATTCTAGATTGGCTTGGGGCAGATGGTGGTGTTCTGGACCTGGCTCGCTCAAGCAATGAAGGTGAGCTTCTGCCACTGACACGCTCATATGCAGAAAGGGGCACCCTAGGACTGGTAAGGTTTGCACCAGACAATGCTGGAGTCATCCTGCCACTGGACAGACTTGCAGGGGCCAAGGCTGAAGGGGTTCTAGAGCTGGCAATGTTCACAGGAGCTGTGCCATGTGCAGATCGAGGCCCTACCAAGTTTGCAGGGGCCGGAGCCTGTGGTGTTCTAGAGCTGGAGGGATAATTTGCAGCAGTTGGGGGTGTTCCAGAGCCTGAGAGACTCAAAGCTGCCAGTGCAGCTGGTGTTCTGGCTCCTGCTAGGTTCACAGCTGTGGCTGTGGGGGTTCGAGGGTCAGCAAGGTTCACAGCTGAAGGAGCCACTGCTGTTCTGGGGGTGGCTAAGTTCATGGCTGCTGCTGCAGCTGGTGCTCTTGAGTCAGCCAAGTTCACTGCTGTTGGAATGGCAGGTGTCCTGGCACTGGCAAGGTTCATGGCAGCTGCAGATGCGGCAGGAATCCTACTGGCAAGGTTGGCGGCTGGGGCTGTTCTAAGGCTCATGAGAGGCACAGGAGCTGGAACCTGGGACATCCTTGCAGCAAGGCCAGCAGCAGACATGGATGGAGGTGGACGGGCAGTGCCCAGACTGATGGCTGTCAGGGCAAGTGCAATTCGAGACTGTGCATGATTTTCTGGCACAGATGTTCTTGGATGATCAGGAATCCGGGAACCTGGACCATCCATCATTGAGCCACCACCTTGCTGTAGGACAGACATGGGTGTTCTAGCACTACCAAGGGGTTCAAGCATTCCAGGTGATCTACATCGGTCAAGAGGAGTCGGTGACATGCTAGGACGACTGAAGCAGCTCATTCTAGAGCTACTTAGTGCTACAGGAGGTGTCCGAGAACCAGAATGATTCCTTGTTGCTGGAGGACTAGCAGAACGCGAACGATCAGAGCTACTTCCAGATGCAGAACGCCTACGGATGGCTGGGGGAGATCTTGTTAAGGACCGTTTACCTCCTCGAGCTGCTCGAGGGGTACGAGATCTTGAACGGCGACGAATGGCAAGTGGTGATCGACTTCGAGAGCGCTTGCGTGGCAACATTGGTGTTCGGGATCTAGAGCGCCTCCGAATAGCTGGAGGAGTTCTGGACCTTGAGCGGCGGCGTGTCACTGGAGAAGTTCTTGAACGGGACCGTCTTCGAGTGACTGGAGAAGTGCGAGATCGTGATCTCCTCCGAGTTACTGGGGATGTTCTGGATCTTGATCTTCTCCGAGTGATAGAAGTTCTGCTTCGAGATCGCCTTCTGGTTACTGGTGGAGTCCTAGATCTGGACCTCCTGCGAGTCACTGGAGGAGTTCTAGAACGGGAGCGACGGCGCGTTGTTGGTGTTCTGGACCTTGAACGACGGCGAGTTACTGGTGGTGTTCTGGACCTGGATCTTCTGCGACTCACTGGGGATGCTCTTGATCGAGATCTTCGCCGATTTACTGACGTCCTAGACCTTGACCGTCTCCGACTCACTGGTGAGGTTCGAGACCTGGACCTACGTCGGCTGATCAGGGGTGTTCTGGATCTGGATCGTCGATGAGTGGCTGGTGAGGCTCGAGATCGAGAACGTTTCCATGGGGCTGGAGATGTCCGTGATCGAGAACGTTTCCGACTAGTCAAGGGCGTGCGAGAACGGCCTCTTCGTCGTCTAGAGGAGGTTCGGGAACTCTCCTGTCTGGCAGGTGACCTTGAATGGTAACCAGAGCCACCTCTCCGCCTACGAGTGACCCGAGACCTAGACCGACTCCTCTGTCTTCTTCGGGATGCTGATTGAGAAGATCCAGACCTATCTCTGCGACGGGTTGTTCTTGTTTTCTCCCTGCGTGAGCGGGAACGGGACCGCTGGAGTCCACGAGGTTTTGGTGAAGGAGATCGGCCTCTCCTTGAGGTTGTCTTGGTACGAGGAGATGAAGCTGAGCGTCGCCGTCGTGAAGACCTTGACTTTTCAGTTGGTTCTGGAGAGGACACTGAGGGACTTCTTCGCCGTCTTGGTGGAGTTCTGGAGTGGGTTTCTGGTGATGAGGAAGCAGATCGACTTCTTCGGGATACTCTGGCCTTCCTGGTTAGTTCAGGAGATGATCGAGAGCTGCGACGCCGAGGTGGCGTTCGAGACTTGGTCTTTGGCTCCACTGAAGACCTGGAGCCTCTTCGAGCAGTTCTGGATTTGGGTGGGTGCTCTGGAGAGGACTCAGAACTACTGCTTCCTTCAGGAGAAGGGCCTCTACCTTTGCTTGATGAACCCGATCTGCTTCGTCTGGGTAGGGCCCGAGGGGCAGGTACTTTGGGTTCAGGAGAAGAATCAGTACCACTCTGAGCCCTTGGCAGTACTCTTGGCTTATCTTTCACTTCAGGAGATGATCCAGACCGGGGAGAAGGCCGAGATTTGCTATCAATCTCTGGAGATGATCCAGAGTGACTCCTCTGCCTAAGGGGGGTTCGAGTCTTAGCTTTAGAATCTGGAGAAGAATCTGACTCACTTCTTTCCTGAGGGGATGCACTGGGTTTCCCATCAAGCTCTTGGGAAGACCCAGAACGGCTTCTTTGCCCAAGAGGTGTCCTACACACAGTTTTCTGTTCAACTGATGACTCAGATCCACTTCTCTCTCTCTGAGGGGTGAGACATTTGTTGTTAAGCTCTGGGGATGATGGAGAACGACTCTGTGCTCTGGGAGTCTGAGGCAATGGTTTCGGTTCAGGGGAAGAGTCACATTCACTTCGCCCCCTGGATGGGGTTCTAGGTACATCTTTCATCCCAGGAGAGGACCCAGAAGGACTATGCCTAGAAGGAGTCCCAGATCCATCTCTAAGTCCTGGAGAAGACCCAGACCGACTTCTTCTTGATGGAGTTCTGGGTAAACCATCTTTCAGTTCAGGAGAAGATGCAGAACTACTTCTTTCCCTTGAAGATGTTCTGGGTACAGCCTCAAGTACAGGTGAAGACACACTCTGACTTGAAAATATTCCTCCTGCCTTTTCCACTACTTCTGGGGATAACTCAGAACTGCTGCGCCTAGAGGATCTTGCTGACTGTTCTTTCACATCTAGAGATGGGTCAGTGTCCATTTGACTTAAGAAAGGTCCATTCAAATCTTCTTTAACCTCAGGAGAAAAATCAGTATTTGATTCTGTGACAGGGCCTGAGTTTCTAATTTCCAAAGATGATTCAAAGCTAGTCTCCTGAGGGGAAGAATGAGACAGTTCTTTATGTTCTGGAGAAATATGTGGCCCGCCCCAACATGAAGCCACTGCAGGGATTTCTACTGCTTTTGAAGGCTCTGACTGGCTTTGATCAAGAACAGACAGTACAGAAGGCTTTTCTTCTATTTCAGGAGATGACTCAAAGATACTTTCAGCCTTTTCTTTAAGTTCTTGAGATAAATTGGGCAGAATTTGGTTTGAAGGTTGTTCAGATTTCTCTGCTTCCATTAATTCTTCATCTTGGCTTGACTTAGGTAGTGAACTATTTTGTTCTCTTGTGTCTGGAGGTGAGCCAGTTCCACTTCTTTCCTTTAATGGTGCTCTAGGTGTGTCTTTTAGCACTGAAGACTCAGGTCTATCATGCATAGGACTAAATTTGTCTCTTGATCTAGATGATGATGTTTGATCCTCTTGAGGTAAACCCATTTTCTCTTTTGATTCAGAAGGCTCCAATTTGCTCTGTAACAAAAGACATTTAGTGTCTACTGAAGGATATAAAGAAGAGTCAGGTTTAGACTTGCTCTGCTCAGGAGTCATTCCTGATTTCAGCATTGTATCTATTGACAATTCACTGTCTTGTCTTCTTGGTGATTTGGGTGCCAGCTCAGTGACTGGAGATGAAGACCTTGATAGGCCACCCTTAGAAGATGCTTGAGATGTGCTCTGCAGAGATGGAGATTCCAAGTGAGTCTGTCTCTGGACTTCTGGACTTGTTCTGTCTTCTGGACTTGAAGGAGATCTGGGGTCTGGAGAAATTTGAGATTGTCCTTTCTGTAGCAGAGATGAGGAGCCAAAACAGGTCTCCCCTGGTGATGCACTAGGTATTACTCCTAGACAGAGAGAGGATTCAGAGCTTTCTGCTGGTGAATCCTTAGACATCTCCTGGGGACATGGTGACTTTGATCCAGAAAGACTTTTTCCTGGAGAAGTCTGGAGATTTACTTTGGGGTATGGTGATGCAGACCCTGACTGACTTTGTCTAGGTGGTGTTCCAGGTTCCACTTTAGTGTCTGGTGAGGAGGATCTAGAACTTCTGCTGTGTCTTGGCAACAATCTAGATTCAACCTTGGAGCATGGAGTTGCTGATCTGCTACGTCTTGAAGGTGTTCTTGATATCATTCTACCAGGACTTGGAGAAGAGGAGCCAGAATGGCTTCTTTGTCTTGGTGATACTGTCTTCACTTTGGGCTGTGGAGATAACGACCTAGATGGGCTCTGTCTTGGGGGTGTGCCAGATTTCAATCGAGGAGAAGACCCAGAGCAGCTATGTCTTGAGGGGGTCCTAGATTTCACCTCGGGATCTGGTGATGATTCCGAACGGCTGTGTCTTTGTGGTGTTGTAGATTGTTCGTTGGCCTGCATACTTGTTACAGACCCTTGTCTTGGTGGTGTTTCAGATTTTACTTTAGGGTGAGGAGATGAACTTGAATTACTCTGTCTTGGTGGAGTTTTAGATTTCTGTTTAGGTGGTGAAGAACCAGAACGACTTCGCCTTGGTGGTGTTGGTGACTTTTGTTTAGGGCATGGAGAGGAACCTGAAAGACTTCGCCTCAAAGACAAACAAGATTTTGCTTTGGATCTTGGTGAAGAAAGAGACCTGCTTCGCCTTGAGGAAACGTAAGATTTTTTCATTTCTGGGCTTGAGTTGGATCTGCTCCTCCTTTGAGATGTTCTGGATTTATTCTTCCGCTCTGACGATGAGCCAGATCGCCCTCTTCTTTGTGGTGTTCTCGAGTGAGATCTTCCACGTCTAACTAGACTTCTACTGCGGGATCGTCGCCTAACTGGTGTTCTAGACCGAGATCTCCCTCTCCTGACGGGTGTTCTAGACCTAGAGCGACCACGTCTAGCCGGTGTTCTAGACCTTGACCTCCCTCTTCTAGCTGGAGTTCTAGACCTTGACCTCCCCCTTCTGGCTGGAGTTCTAGAGCGTGACCTGCCACTTCTCCTAGCTGGAGATCTACTACGAGACCTCCTTCGCACTGGAGATCGGGTCCTAGATCTGCGTCTAGCAGGTGTTCTCGACCGAGATCTGCCCCTCCGGGCTGGTGTTCTCGACCGAGACCTACGCCTGGCAGGTGTTCTGGATCGTGATCTCCGCCGTGCAGGTGTTCTAGAACGGGACCTACCCCTTCGAGCTGGTGTTCTAGAACGAGATCTACCCCTAGTGGCTGGAGATCTAGTGTGTGATCTACCTCGTCTTGCTGACCTAGACCTGCCTCTTCTCTGGGTATTTCTGCTCCTGGACCAGCCTGGTCGCTGTGGAGACCTAGACCGGCCACGCCGCTGGGGGCTTCTAGATTTTCCCCATCTCTGTGCAGATCGGGACCTACGCCACTGAGGGGACCGGGATCTAGAATGACCTCTCTTGGTAGTAGGAGATCGAGACCGAGATCGCCCCCTCTTAGCAGCAGGGCTACGGGACCTCCCTGTCCTACGTGATGGAGTATGAGAATGTGATTTATCCCTCTTTGCTCGGCCATGTGAGCGATTCTTAGACGTAGGAGAAGAAGAAATCTCTCGTCGAGCCCCAGGAGCTAGTATGGGTTTAGGACTTTCAGGAGAGGAGCTGGCATGCCGAGAAACTTTGGTAGGCTGGGGGGACGGTGGGCAGCTCTCTGAGGAAGAAGACTGGGGAGGTTTCTCAGGAGATTTAGGTGAACAGCCTCGGGTTGGGGAGGCCTCAGATGGGGGTATAACTGGCTCCTGACAGGATGGGATTGTTGTGAGGGGTTGTGGGGAGTCGCCATGTTGCTCAGCAAGGAGCGGAGTGGGAGCAGGTGGTTCTGGGCCTGTGCTGCTCCTTTCCGGAGAGGGACTAGGATGAGCTGCAGATTTCTAAGAGTGAAAGAGAAAAGTGGGGATAGAGATACACACCAAAACTTTGCTATTATCCCTAAAATCCCAATAGTTTCTGATAAAAATTTCTTTACACACCTCTTTATACCAATTGATTCTTTTCCTCCTCATAGCCACACTCAATATGTAGATATCATGTAACAGAAAGCATAAAGGGGGACCAGCGAGATGGCTCAGTGGGTAAAGGCACTTACAGCCAAGCCTGATGACCTGAATTCAATCCCTGGGACCCACACGGCAGGAGATAACCGACTCCTCTCCTCTAAGTTGTCCTCTGACCTCCACATGTGCATACGTACACTCACGTAATAATGTAATTTATGAAAATTAAATGTTACCTTAAATAATAGTCCAGAGGAAAGACAAAAATATACTATAAAAGTGAATAAATATTGGGCATGGTGGCACACGCCTTTAATCCCAGCACTTGGGAGGCAGAGGCTAGCCTGGTCTAAAAAGACCAAAAAAGAAAAAGAAAAAAAAAAAGAAAAATGTACTATAATTATCAACATATTTGATACCACCACAAAAAAGTTTAACAAAGAAGGGATTTTGTTTTGTTTTTTTGTCAAAAGGGCAGTACTGGGGTGCTGAGAATACATAGGAACAGTGTTACTCCTCAAAAAGGCAGTTTTAAAATAGAGAAAGAAGTTTCCTAAAGTGGGTAGCAATAACCTTACACCCTTAACTATATTAGGTTAGAAGCATGAACAAAAGTGGTTTTTTTT
>NW_008330333.1:768270-773486 GCF_000622305.1 Nannospalax galili
GGGGGGGATCGTTTTGAGACAGGGGGTCTCTGTAGCCCCAGCTGGCCTGGAACTCACTACATAGACCAGTCTGGCCTTGAACTCCGCCTGGAACTAAAGGCGTGCACCACCACACACGGCTTCAAAGGCAAAGTTTTAAGAGTATGATTTGTATTAAAAATTGACCAATGGCCAGCAAAATGGCTCAGGAGGTAAAAGGCACCCACTGTGCAACCCTGGTAACTAAAGTTCAATCCCTAGGCTGGCCTGGAACTCACTACATAGACCAGTCTGGCCTTGAACTCCGCCTGGAACTAAAGGCGTGCACCACCACACACGGCTTCAAAGGCAAAGTTTTAAGAGTATGATTTGTATTAAAAATTGACCAATGGCCAGCAAAATGGCTCAGGAGGTAAAAGGCACCCACTGTGCAACCCTGGTAACTAAAGTTCAATCCCTAGAACCCACATAAAAGTGGAAAGAACTGATTCCACACGTTGTCTTCTTACAATCCCTCAACATAGGCAGTGATACTGTCATCTCCATCACATATACAAACAGTACAGTTTACTAAGGTCTGGTTGGGATATAGAGAGACCTAAAAGAGAACTCAGAACACTAAGCAGAATGGCCTTTTCAGCAGTTCCAGTTTTGTATCCTCTGTAATTCTAAGGCCAAATTATTTCTACTGGTTTCAATTATATTTTTCATATTTTCTGTATCGCTTAGAGATAACTTTCCAAATTATAAACTGGTTCACCTTAGAAATTTCACCTACTTTCTATGCTTTTTTAAAGAAGTGGGCAGCAGGCTTAGTGTTTTCAGATTGGTGGTACCAACTCAAAGGGTTGAAAAATTTAGTAAGTCATACTTAAGCACACAATTAAGGAAAGGAAAACAGCCGACCATGGTGGTGGACACCTTAAATCCCAGCACTCAAAAAGCAGAGGCAGATATGGCATCTCTGTCAGTTCAAGGCCAGCCTGGTCTACATAGTGAGTTCCAGGCCATCTGGAACTACAGAAAGACCCTGAATCAAAAAAAGACCAAAATAATAATAATAAAGAAAACAGACATTGTAAAGTTTTTTAAAAACCTTCTGTTCCACTCTTTCTAATAAGAAACTACTAAATCCAATGACGTCTCATTGTAAAGATCACAATTCAGTAGGTCATAGCCCTAGAATATTTGCTTGTGTGTATACACAAGGATTGATAACTGCCAAGAATATAAAATAAGAACACATTTCTTGACAGCTGCTTATAGAGCTTCAGTCAGACAGCACTCCTAAGCCTGTCCACTTCTCTGAGTTCTAACTCAAAAAGTGTAACTTTTCCCTCTTTGAATACTGTTCAAAATCCTACAGAAACTTGCTCTTACACTGTTTCTGCTTCCTGAACACCCCCAACTCCACACACATACACAGCCTTCAGCTTGCCAACTGCCATGGCTGACCTATTAACTCAAAAAAGCATGATTTTCCTCTTAAAAAGTTACCTTACTCTACTGAATTCTTTTCCAAAAAATTTTTATCATCTTTATGTGTTCAAGAGTACTGCCTGCACATGTCTAAGTTCACCTGTGCTGTGCAATGCCCACAGAGGTCAGAAGTGGGTGTTGGATTTCCCTGGAATTTTGCAGTTGTCAGCCACCATGTGGGTTCTGGGAGTTGAGCTAGGGTCCTCTGCAATAGCAGCCAGTGCTCTAAACTGCTGAGTCATCTCCCTAGCCACTCTACTGAACATTCTTTTCCCTTCAAAACCTATAGTTGGCAACCCGATAAACATCTACCAAGTCAGGAACATACCTCCTTCTTATCTTTGTCTTCATAAGGGCTGCTAGGCTGCTTTGCAGAGGGCTCTGGGCTTCTAGGCTGTTGTATGTTAGTGGTACCTGGTTCACTAGAAGGTGCATCTCCCTCCCCTTGATGCCCTGAAGCAGGGGGAGGACTTTGCCCAGTCAAGGCAGTTGTATGGATTTTAGCAGCAGCACTTCGAGACCTATGAATTAATGGAGGGCAGGGGAGAGCAGGGAAATCAGTTCAAGGGAGAACAGAAAACCCCCTCCCCCCAATTCACAATCACCTTTCCTATCTGTATAACCCTCTTCCAAATAAGTCTTCTTGGTCAAGAGACTCAAATCATTTTCAGAAATGTAATTTCAGTCCTTTTTGTTTCATCTCTTGTCAACACAATCCCAAACAATGCACTCCCTAGTCCCTCTACCCCTTTTATTCGCCTCCCTCCAGCATCCCCAAACCCTCCACCCAGGCCATTCCCTACCCATTTCATTCACAACTCACCTCGGAGCCCACCTCCTTCAGGAAGACTTCCCCGATTAAGGAAGCCAGAGTAAGGATTCCTTCCTCCCCCAGACACCACCAGCAACCCGCCCCCTCTATTCTGGCAGTCCATATACATCATAACAAACAAAATAAAAATAAAAATAAAAAAGACAAGGGGAAATGTATATGTCTGTCCATCCTGTTGCTTTAGCCTGTCAGCTCCTAGAGGGCAGGGACCGTGTCTTCGGAATGGTCTGTGCAGCGCCTAGCACACCGTGGGCGCTCAATAAATATTAAATTGATTAACCCATCGTTCCCTCTCCCTCCCTTCCTCCTGGACTACCCCTTACCGACTACGAGAAGTATCAGAGGAGGAAGCAGAGTCAGCAGAAGTTGATCTATGGGCCCGGCGGCTCTTGGGAGCTGGTGTTGTACTTCTAGATCTGAAGGAAGACCATCACAAAGCTCAGGAGGCTGTCATTCCTACTCTCAATTCTCAGCACTCATCTCTTAAAATTTGTGTTTGAGAGTAAGTGTGCATGCATGTATAGTATACAAAGGTCAGATGACTACCTAAAGGAGTTGGTTCTCTCCTTCCACCATGTCAGTCCCAGAGATGACCATATCAGTTCCAGAGATGGAACTCAGGTATTCAGGCTTGGCTGCAAGTGCCTTTACCTGCTAAGCCATCTCTCCCACTCACTTTTAACTTTTGTGTCCTCCCCACCCCACCCCCATTCTCAACTCTTCACCACCAGTCAAGGGTAGAGCTGATTCTTCCCTCTCTCCCTAAAGGGGGCGGGAAGGTGGGGGCATTTATCTATTTCTTAGTGAACACTCACCGCTTCCGCTTCTTGTCCTTTGATTTACGTTTGCTCTTTGGAGTAGGAGACCTGGGAAACAAAGCAACGTTGTCAAAACATGTTACTTTAAATGGCAATAAAATCTGAAGTAAAATGGAAAAAACTGTTCAAGTATTATTAACCCCAGGATTAAGGTAAAAGGTTGCACTTTAAAAAAAAAAAAAAAAAAAAAAAAAAAAGGAAATAGCTGGGTATGGTGGCGCACACCTTTAATCCCAGCACTTGGGAGGCACAGGCAGGCAGATCTCTGAGTTCAAGACCAGCTGGTTATACATAGCTAGTTCCAGGCCAGCAGGGGCTACAGGGAGACCTTGTCTCAAAAAGACCAAAAAGAAAAAAAACGGAAAAAAATCTTAAGAATTAAATAAAAAAGAGACAGTAATCAAGGTCATCAAACAGTAACTCACCACTCCCATGTGCCACTATGTCTCCCCTAAGAACCAAAGAGCTCTTACCTGTGCTTCCGTTTCTTGGACTCAGATTCTGACCTGTTAATGAAAATACAAAGAAAACTGTAAGCCCACATCTACTGCCAAACTCAACAACCTCTTTTAATCACTTCAGGAACTTCTACCTCATACCTGTGCTTCTTCTTCTTTGAGCTCTTCTTTCTCTCTCGTCGAGGAGAGCTGCTCTCTGACCTGCTAAAAGTGAGTTGAGAACCAAGTCACTCTACTTCTCTTTCTCTCTGGCCCTCTCACCTACAATTCTCAAGTTTCTAAAGCACTGGAACAATCCCAAGAGCAGCAATAGCCTATACTCTATTTCTTTTTTTTTTTTTTTTTGTCTTTTTGAAGCAGGGTCTCCCTGTGGCCCCAGCTGTCTTGGAACTCACTATGTAGACCAGGCTGGCCTTGAACTCAGAGATCCACCTGCCTCTCCCTTCCAAGTGCTGGAACTACAGGCGTGCGCCACCACGCCCGGCTCTATTTCTTAACTTCTACATGAGTAACTGATTAGATCAACAAACTCAAAAATGAAATCCAAAATGCTGCTACCCAGCTTTCTTCACAGGGCTATAGAGACTCAACCATTTCTACACAAGTCTCCTCTCAGCTGAAATTTGAAAAAGTAATTCTGTTCTCCCTTTCTTATAATTCTTTGTTCTCTGAACACAGTCTTGATTTCTAGAAAGATAAGTCGACATCAGGATTGGTCCTCTGGATTCTAGAGTAACTTTCCAACTGACTCACCGTCCTCTATCTTTCTTCTTTTTCTTCTTCTTTTGCTTTGGAGTTGGTGAACGAGAACTACTTGTCTCTCGAACGAGGCTGGGAAAAGATGAAGAGATTCTAAGTACCAAGACAGACTTCCTTAAAACATTTCAACCTGGGGCTGGAGAGATGGTTCAGTGGTTAAGAACACTGGCTGTTCTTGCAGAAGTCCCAGCACCCACATGGCAGCTAACAACTGTCCATAACTCCAGTCCCAGGGGATCCGACAGCGTCTTCTGACCTCCGAGGACATTGCATGACACGGGTGCACTTTACCTACATGCAGGCAATACACACGCATACATATAAAATAATTAAAAATTAAAAAAAAAAATTTCAACCTAATGAATTATATACTTGCGACAGCTCACTGGTAAGGTGATTGTTTCATCTTTGGACAACTGCTGCGTGCCTACTTGTTTGTGTGTGTGTGTGTGTGTGTGTGTGTGTGTGTGTGTGTAAAACACTTCATAACCGACTGAATGAAAAAAATGTAAATTTTTTTTTTTTATTGCATGACACGGACGCACTTACCTACATGCAGGCAATACACACAAAATAAAATAAAATATTTTTTTAAAAAATATGTAAATTTTAGCTGGGCGTGGTGGTGAATGCCTTTAATCCCAGCACTTGGGAGGCAGAGGCAGGTGGATCTCTGTGAGTTCAAGGCCAGTCTGGTCTACGTAGTGAGTTCTAGGACAGCTAGAGCTACAGGGAGACCCTGTCTCAAAAAGACCGGAAAGAAAAAAAAAAGATGTAAATTTTAAAGTTTTAAAAAATAGCCGGGCGTGGTAGCACACGCCTGTAGTCCCAGCACTTGGGAGGCAGAGGCAGGCGGATCTCTGTGGGTTCAAGGCCAGCCTGGTCTACATA
>NW_008330333.1:773607-779069 GCF_000622305.1 Nannospalax galili
ATATATATAGGTTTTTAACTGGGGCTGGAGAGACGGTTAAGAACACTGGCTGCTCTTGCAGAGGACCTGGGGTTCAATTCCTAGTTCCCACACAGCACCTGTCTGAATTGAAGTCATGGATGGCTGTTAGCCACCATATGAGTGTTGGAAACCAAACCCAGGTCCTTTTGCAAGAGTAGCCAGTGCTCTTAGCTGCTTAACCATCTCTCCAACCCAAAAAGATGCAAATTAAAAATAACCTGGCCTTCTATTTAATATGCCTTAGGTTGGGAAAATAATTAAAATTTTGGGCTGGAGAGATGGCACCAGTTAAGAGCACAGGCTGCTCTTTCAGAGGACCCAGGTTTGATTCCCAGCACCCACATGGCTGTTAGTTCCAGGGGATCCCACACCCTCTTCTGACCTCCAAGGGCATTACAGGACAGATATACACACAAAATTAAAATAATGTAAAGTATTTTTAAAAAATAAAATTTCGGCTGGGTATGGTGGTGGCACGCCTTTAGTCCCAGCACTCAGGAAGCAGAGGCAGGCAGATCCCTGTGAGTACAAGGCCAGTCTGGTCTATATAGGGAGTTCAGGTCAGCTGGGACTACAGGGAGACCCTGTCTCAAAAAGACAAAAAAAAAAAAAAAAAAAAAAAAAAAAAAAAATTTCAACCAAAGGACAAGAAAATCTAAAGAGTTTAGGAAAAACAATCCAATAATATTAACAATATAGCCCAGGCCTGGTGATGCATGCCTTTAATCCCAGCACTCATGAGGCAGGTAGATCTCTGTGAAACCAAGGCCAGCCTGGTCTACATAAGCAAACTGCAAGCCAGCTAGGACTATTGGGAGACCCTGTCTCATAACAAAACAACAAAGTACTCTGAACCAAGAAGAGAAGCTGATTCTAGTTTCTTGATCTTGAGTACCTATAAGGTTTGGGAGGTTCAGGAGCTGGTTGTTTAGCTTCTCGAGCACGACGTTGAGGATCGAAAGAACTGCCATCCACATAGGAATCACTGATACCAAAGGCAGCACGAAGTCGCTCATTTTTCTTCTCATTCAATTCAGCCAACTGGTGGGTCTCAGTTACCCTAAAGGAAACAACAAAAAAAGGTCAAAATTTGAAGGATATAGGGAGCAGACGTCAGAGCTCTAATTCATAACATAATTATAAGCAGGAGCCAAATAGCCATGGAATAAGAAAGGTGAAAAGGTGAAAGCAAAACCAAGTCCCAGTAAAGAAGACAGGACTGCAGTAGCAGAATAGCATGGAGTTTGGGGAATAAAGGAAGAAGGCTCAACACTCACACTGGCCTCTGCCCTGGGGTTTCTTCCTTGCCCCCAGGGTTCACATCCTTCTCCAGCAACATGAGTCGAAAGGTCGCCACTTTCTCCTGAATTTGCTGTTCCTCGTACCTGAAGGACAAATCCCTTCATGGTTAGATTCTGACAGGACACTTTCCCCAGTCCCAGATTTTTTTTTGTCTCAATCCCAATAAGGGTCCCATTTCCTCCTCCATACACACATAGAACTTTTCACTCACTGTCACTCAGAAAGATCCTTAAGTTTTTCTGATCTTTCCCTATCATTTTCCTTCTCTATACTACACCCTCTAGAACAGTGGGTTTTAAACATGCTACAATTCAGGGGCCAAAGAGGAGTGTTAGCTGGCCAAGTTCCCAGTGCTCCTTTCCAACTTCAACAAGAATAGATCTTTTATTTCCTGGGATTCCAAAAGAAAGTATAAAGGGGTACCATTCCTCAAGTTTGAAAACCACTGCTCTAAACAATTTTCTACCTGAACGTGCTCCTTTTCCAAACTTCACTTCCCTACCAAGCTCATGATACCCTCTATTTGAG
Organism: Nannospalax galili; assembly: GCF_000622305.1. Taxonomy (NCBI): domain Eukaryota; kingdom Metazoa; phylum Chordata; class Mammalia; order Rodentia; family Spalacidae; genus Nannospalax; species Nannospalax galili. Next base: position 775,459 of record NW_008330333.1, read on the forward strand.
AACTCTTCCAATTCCAATGTCTGCTTTTGCCACTTTCCAAGGCCTCAATCCCTAAAATCTACCTACCTTTCTCTTTCCTACCAGTAACAACACCTGCCAGCCTACCTTGCTGTCCCTCCTGATTCTAGTATTCCTGTCTATCCTATACAGCACATTTTTGTTCCTTGATGGCCCTCTTCCCCTTCATAGATTCAACTAAATAATTCAGACCCCTTACTGCTATTTATGTTCCAGGCACAGCTTCCTAACCTCCCACCATGCACTCACTGTCTCTTAACTCTTTTCAATTCTTCAGCTCATTTTCTTCCTCCCCTACAACTCCTTTTTAGGACTCTTTCAACCAGCTCTAAGTTTCTTCCACACATCCCACCTAACACCCATCTCTGCACTCACTCAGTGCTTGGCTTGCCCCTACCCATTCCCTCACCCCTGCTCTTCCATCATCTCCTCCAGCTCGAGGCATCGCAGCTCCACGCGCCGCTTGCGCTCGTGGTCCAGGATGTCAGGATTAGGCCGCTTCACCAGGGCAGCCTCCAGGCGCCGCAGTTCCTCCTCTCCCTTGTAGTCAGGCCGCTCACCCCGGCGGCCCCTCACCAGGGACAGGTTGCGCTGGACGTAGCCGTTGGTGCCGCTGCCCCGGGGCGTCGGCAGCCCGATCCCGTTGTACATGGCCCTGTGCCCAGGGGCACCACCGCTCCTGGGGGGGAGCCGGGAGACATGGGTCAGGCCCCTGGCCCAAACTAACCATTTACCACATAATCTCCCATATTGCTGCTCTCTTTGCTCTTTGTCCCTAGTTCAATGCTTAACCTCACACTGAACTCTCCATAAGCAGAATGATGCCTCCTCATTCTGCTGGTCTAACAAAGCCCTTCATTCTCCCCACACCTCATCCTTTCCACCAAATCATGGTCTAGTTTTTTAAATGTACTTTCTTCCAATGTACTTCCACCAATTCTAAATCATTCTTCCTTTTTATCTTTATCTCCTTTTCTCTACCCAAACAAGAATCCCATTTCTCTCAAATCTCTCCACACTATCCCTTTATTCATCTTTGGCCACAATATACACAAATGGCATCTCCACCAAATAACTCTTAACACATAACCACTGGTAACTCAGTGAGTCCTCCAAAGGCACGACACACAACAGATACAGAAGTACCTAAAAGTCCATTTTCAAAGACACCTTCTCCAAGAGAATAACTAAAAATTTCAGGCTAACTTTAACAAACACAAAATGGGTAACTAACTAGACTGGCTGGCTAATATAAACCCAGTGTCCTATGCAGTCTTCACACCCAAACTACAGGCCAGGATGCGTATTCAGAAACACAGGTGAATTGTAGAAGCTTATATATACCTAATCTGAGAAGGGTGAGCCATTTCTTTGATTCCAAGTATGTATAGCTTCTACCAACTAGTGATATTTACTCCTTCAGTTTCCTTCCCAGGAAGGTTTACCACATGACTTGCAACTCCACAAAGTCTGGCTAGCTTTTGTTAAATATTACCTGTTTTCAACTCAATGCTTTATTTAAACACATCAAACTAGCCTTTTCTGTTTCAACTATCCTTATACTTTCTCAAAAAGATACCTAAAAACTTCGATCTCTATACCTCACTCTCATTAATGTCCAACTACTGACTTTCCCTGCCAATCTCCTGGTATGGCATTTCCTAGTTTTTTTTCTCCTAGTCCTGCCTTATTCTTCTCAAGTTAAGCCTAGATTTCCTGCCAGGTTCTATCTTCTCAACTTGTCCCCCTAGTTTTTCTGACTAACTACTCATTCTCTAAACTCGTCTCTTACTATATATGTTCTTAGTTCTTTCTCTAACATATCTTCTCCAAGGTTGGTTCTCAAACTATGTGTGAGAGAAAATTACCATAGAAAAATACAAGAACAAGGAAAGTGGAGAGGTTATTTAGCAGATGGAAAATGAGATGGACCTGGATAAAGGGAAGGCTGCCATCTATAAAATTCCAGAGGTATACAAATGCCTGAAGACACCAAAATGTGGAGAAAAAAGAAAATATGGGCAGATGAGTGGAAAGGAAACACCCAGATGCCCTTTTGCCCCATCCACCCTCAAGCCTGAGTCCTACCCAATCCCAATAGCTGACCCGAGGAAAAAGAAAAAGAAAAAAAAAAAAAGCAAGAACGCTAACTCCACCAATGTGAAGTAGTGGCAGATGAGGCTAAATCTAAGAAAGGCAAGTGTAAATTCGGGGGGAAAAGGGACCTCTTTCCAGCCTAAGAAATGTGTTTCTTTGCCTTCCAACCAATCAATATTCTAAATCCAATCCTTCCCTACTCTCAATCTGGAGCCTTACAGCTTCCCCAAACCCTAATTTCTGCTTCCTTTGCAAAAGGCTTCTAAGCAGTTCTTCAACCTAAGCATTCACCCACACTTCCATACCACTTCACACAAAAATCCCCCCAACTCCCTACCTGAAGAAAGCTTAGCAAAGGTTATTAATCACATTTTAAAGAACTTTTATGGAATAACTTTAAAAGGGGAGGGGGGGGGTCCACCCAGCATCCAAGGCAGTGCCAAACCTAAATGGAAAAAACACAAACTACCAAAACCAGGCAACTCTTAAACCAGAGTCCATACTAGGTCTGCAAGCCTCAGCAAGAAAAAAATGTATTTCGGAAAATTACCAGAATATCAAAATAGGAAGGAGATAGAAATTTACTCCTAAGATACTCAAGAAAAGAAACGGAACCAGAGGACAGCAGTGTGTCCAGGAAAGGACGTTAGGTAAAATACTGCGAGCTCAGCGCTGAGGCACCGTAGGCACTGTGGGACCCGCAAAACTAAAATATTAACCCAGGACAGGGCACCGACCGGCTACAAAGGAGGGAAAGCGATAGACGTCTCCAGAGTTGATTCAAAGACATCTTAGAAGAGCCGTAAAAACAGAAACACCATTTCGTGTCAAGTAATGGCTGAACACAAGCCAAGATTTTCTTCCCATTGCGAAGCTCTAAAAGCCTCCCTACCTTGAATACTTTGTGGGACATGCTTTAAAAACGGGGTAAAAAAGGAGCACATGGTCACCTTGGACACGCAGACTGAAAACGTTGGGCTGTTTTTCTTTTTAAAATTGAGGGATCGACTCCCCCCACCCCATCCCACCGCGGATACTAACGAGTTGGAACAGTCCAAATCCCGACCTCTAAGCTCAGGCCTGCAGGAGGCTCGCTGGGCCACGAAGCCTATTTTCGGCCTTGAGGATGGGGGAGGGGAAGCGTGAAGTCCCACAAACCGCGAGGCTGGGGCGGTACCTCAGATCCAAAACAGGAGGGACCGAAGCCGGGGTCCACCAGCCAGGAGTAGGGGGAGGTGAGGAGGTCGGCTCCAGGCCGCGGCCGCCCCCTCCCCGCCACTTTAGAGATTGAAAAGGGAAAATGCGGGAGCGAGGGTCACCTCAGCCGCAGGTGGAGAAGAGGCGAGAGGCCAAGTCTCCCGTACCGCGATCCCGCCGAGGGCGCGCGGACCCGAAAGCAAAAGGCCGCGCGCCGTTGCCATGGGGGGAGGGGCGGAAGACTCCAAGGCCTCTCAAGCTGGGAACCGCAAAGGGGGGAGGGGGAGCGAGGGGGGAGG
>NW_008330333.1:779412-781604 GCF_000622305.1 Nannospalax galili
ACGCGGGCTTACGCGCAAACTCAGAAGCCGTGCGCGCGTGCGCGTGTCAGCCTGGTCCGTTCTCCGCGCGCTTTGGCCTCCGGCCGGGGCCCCTCCCCTCCCCCACCCGCTCGCTCGCTCGCTCGCTCTTACCCGCCGCCGTCGCCACCGCCGCCGCCGCCTCGGAAAAGAGGTCCTGCTGCAGCCGCTGCTTGAGTTCTCGAGTCCCTCAGGGTCTAAAGCCACCGCCTCGCTGGTCCGCCCGCCTCAGCCGACGCCTCCCCGCTTCCTCGGGGCCGCAACGGGTTCTGACTGCGCCACTCGCAACCCGCCTGGGCCGCGCTGCACGTCAGCACGACTAAGTGCGTCAGCACGTAATCACGCGCTCCGCAGAGCCTGCTGGGAGCCGTAGTGTGTTCTTCGACTGCGCAGGCGTTGAAGCTATACCGGGAAGTAGGAGGGTGGGGACTTTGATCCTTAAGGGAGGTTCCACGGCATTGCAGCTAAACCTTGAGTCCGGCCGGGCAGTGTGGGGAAGGCGGAGCCGCGGACGAATCTTTAACGTCTGTTGGAAACCTTGCGCTCATGGGGGAGGGGCACGGGGGGAGGTGTCTAGGACACCACCGGCGCTCGCGAGAATAGCTCAGAATCCCGCCTTCCGGGCAAAGCATTCTGGGAGTTGTAGTTCAGTTGCAGCGAGAAAACCGTAACCATACAAAACTTGGGCCCAAGCCGGGAAGCCATTTTGTCTGTCCGTGTTGGGTGGCGATGGCTGGAGCCCAACAAGTGGGCCTCTTTGTAACCGCGGGTTTCTCTAGCGAGCTTGACGCCGTACAACACCGGGCACTCGGCACTCAGGGTCGCTTCAGAGTCCAGCCTCCTGGCACGCCTGAAACCACTTGGTCTTTCCCTTCTGGCCCAGGTCATGGAGCCAAAGCCGAGCCAGTCGCCTGTGGTTTCCATTTTTCACCTCTACAGACCGACCTGTGGCTGGGCGGGCAGTCCACTAAGAAATAGTTTACCTTGTAGAGAGACTAGACAGAGGTGCAATTTTCCCCTGCAGAGGCTGGGGCATGTACGTGAGGGAATCTGTCAGGAGAAAAAAAGCATCTTAAAATTTTAACTTTACCATTTCCTGGGTGTTGTTTCATGGTACTGGGAATTGACCCCAGGGTCTCATACATGCTAGGTAAGGGCTTTAACACTGAGTTACACTCCCAGCCCTTTGCCCATTTAGAAATTTTTTTAAAATTATGCTTGTGTGACTGGGTATGTGTAGATGCCGGTGGAAATCAGAGGTACCTGATCCCCTGGAAGCTGGAGTTGGGCAAATGAGGCGGGCCTGGCGGAACCAGACTCTGGTCCCCTGCAAGAATAGCACTCTATAAACTGCTGGGCCATCTCTCCAGCCCCCTCCCATATAACTTTTAAAAGTCTTTTTCTGGAACTGATAAAAAGAGAATCTTCCCCCACAGCAAAGTTGTAGGAAGCTAGCCTTCAAAATAATCTCAGGTGCCTGTAGTTTGAATGTGAGAAATTAGATTTGTTTCTTTAACTTGCCAAAAAAAGAATATACTAAGGTACTAAAACTTAGGGACTGAGATGCAGGATCCTATGTAGGAATCTTGAGTTCACATTCCTTTGCCCAAGAGTTGTGTGGTGTCTCCTTGAACCTCCTGTACCTCTACACTCCAAGACCTTTGGCATTAATATGGCAGGATTGCCTTTAGTCTTCTTGAGCATAAGCTGGTATTTAAGGTTGAAAGTAAAGGAGGGGTGACTAGAAAGATGGCTCAGCAGTTAAGAGTACTGACTATTCTGGCAGAGGACCCAGGTTCCCAGCTACCACTATGTTGACTAACAACCCTCCATAATTCCAGTTCCAGGGGATCCAGCACCCTCCTCTGCTCTCCCTCCTCTGCTCTCCCTCCTCTGTTCTCCATGGGCATTGTATGACACAGATGCACCTACATGCAGGCAAAACACTCATACACATAAAAATAAATCCAGGAAAAAAAAAAAAAAAAACGAAAAGAAAAAAATCCAGGAAAGTAGCTGGGTGTGGTGTTCCAGGCCTTTAATCCCAGCACTCAGGAGGAAGAAGCTGGTGGATCTCTGTCTGGTCAAGGCCAGCCTGGTCTACATAGGGAGTTCCAGGCCAGATGGGGCTACATGGAGACCCTGTCTCAACAAAAAAAAAAAAAAAAAAAAAA
>NW_008330333.1:781621-799806 GCF_000622305.1 Nannospalax galili
ACTTCTGGAGTTACTGGTGGTTTGATTGGGAATATCCTCCATAAGCTCCACATATTTGAACACCTGTTCCTCATTTGGTGGTGCTATTTAAAAAGAATCATGAAACCTTTAGGAGTGTGGTCATGCTGGAGGAAGCACATTACTGGGGGTGGACCTTTTTTTTTTTTTTTTAAACTTTCTTGGATAACTTTTTTAATTTTTACAAAAATTTTATTGAGAATTTCATGCATGCATATAAGGTGTTTTGATCAATTCCATGCCCACTCCCTCTCCTCCAACATTCCCTCCTCTGAAGAGGTAACTTAAAATCTTTTAAGGATTAAATATAAGCTCCCAAATACTTTTGACATTTTTGGCCTTTGGAACAGATTATGTTGCTAACAGGGGCAAGGACATTTTGACTTTTAGACAAGAAACTGGCTACACTTCTTTGGGGGTCTTTTTACCCTAACTGCCTAGCCAATTCCTACCTCATAGTCTTAACCATTCCATCCTCTGAAGGATGGCTTCTTTGAACAGGGACACGATGAGACAACTGGCATACCCCTTCAGTGGGTCTATCTAAAAGATTCCCAAATTGCATAACTCTTGTCTGTAAGGGGAGAAGAAAGTCCTTGAATTATGAATAGGAGATGTGAAGGAGAAGTAACGGCAACAGTGATTAACATTACAAGTTCTAGACAGGAAACTAGAAGAAAGAACGGCAATTTTCAAATGTTCATATGAGAGTCCATTGGAGTTTCTTGAGAAGGGCTTCCAAAAGCACCCCTCTATTGGGTTCTTCCTCATTTTTCTTTTGACTTCCAAGGCTGGACTAGTTGGCTGGGAAGAGTGGCTGGATACTCAGGTGAGGGTCCAGTGACCCTGCTTGGCACTCCTTTAATGAATGAGCACAACCATCAACAAGCTCAGTTGTGACTATGTTTAGTGATCAGGCTCAGCCGAAGTCATGTTGATGGTAGTTATTTCATGCATAAGGGACTGCTGTATAGCATCATCTTACTAAAAGGACCACCATGTGGAGGCAGGATCCTGGGCTGTCAGGCTGTCTCCTGGGTTCTCAGGCCCTCTGGTAGTTGGCGGCCAGAGGGAGGCCAGAACCCTGCACTCTCTGGTGGTCTGCTGAGCCCCAAGCTGCTACCCTGATGGAGGTCCAAACCCACCCTCTCAGGCTGTCTGCCTCGGGGTGGACTTTGAGAGTAGTTAGCCACCTCCCATTTCCAGTCTCTGCTTCCTTTGCCATCTTGAAGATATGAGCACTCAACTTTCTGCTCTGGCCACCTCTGTTGTCATGCTTCCCCACCATGATGGATTCTTATCCACCTGGACCCTTAAGCCAAATAAACTCTTCCTTCTATAAATTACCTTGGTCTTGGTGTTTTATCACAACAGAAAAGTAACTAATACAGAGACCTTTCCTATAAAGCAAGTTCCCAATGAAATTATTCTAAATTTCTGGAAAATTTTGTGCTCAATTTTGTACTTGAATCTGTGCATTAAATGCTCATGACAACCTCATGGGGAAAATGTCTGAATTTTCCATAGAACAATGAATTCCCTTATATATCTACAGTACAGTTTTCAAAATCAAAGTAATATTAAGCCAGAAGTGATGACACATACCTTTAATCTCAGCACTCAGGACACAGAGGCAGGGGGAATCTCTTGAGTTTAGTACCAGCCTGGTCTACATAGGAAGTTGTAGTATTGCAGGTCTAGAATAGAGGCAAATGGGACCCCCAAATAGTAAAACTAATAGGAAGCAGTTTATTGTAGAGTACACTGACCCAGAGAGCTATATTTCTCTAAAGCAGGGACCTGAACAAAGAAAAGCTTAGCCTTTTATATCCCATGTACACTTTAGTTTCTTTGTCACCCATATATGGTAACACATATATTCTGATTAGGTGCTCCAGGTTACAGTCATGGCAGGTGACACTGTACACCTGCTCTCAGGCAGAAACCATGCTGCATTTCTTGTTCTGTGTTGTGGGGTGGGAGGGCAGTGTCCTGACATATCCCTGCCCTTTGATATTGGAACCCTCAGGGTCAAAGAGCCTCATCTTGGTTTAGGAGTTGAGGATGAAAAAAACAAACTAAAATGTAACAAATTACAATTGACATGTTAAGAAATAACATCAAGATATACATTAGTAATATAAGATGTAGGAATTATTTTCTTTTTTGAAGCAGGGTCTCCCTGTACCCCAGCTGGCCTCACAGAGATCTCACTGCCTCTACCTTTGCCACCTGAGTGCTGGGACTAAAGGCTCTTTAGATAACCCAGGGGAAGAACTTGGGACATAACATTATTTGTCCATTAAAGAAAATTCCCTCTGGTTCTCCTAAGTGGTTTATAAGGTAAGACTAGACATCATTAAATTGGTCAGAGGAGACATTATTTTAGTTACATTAATTACCAGGTCACTCATATTTTAGCCAGGTATGGTGGCACACACCTTTACTACCAGCACTCTGGAGACAGAGGTGAGCAAATCTGAGTTTTGAGGCCAGCCTGGTCTACATAGCAAGTTCCAGGCTAGCTGGAGATAGGGAGACCCTGTCTCAAAAAAACAAACAAAAAATAATAATAATAATAATAAAATTACCAAGTTACTCTTTTTTTTTTTTTTTTTTTTTTTTTTTTTTTTTTTTTTGATTCCTCCTTAAGCCAAGGCAGGGTCTGACAGAGCTTGGCAGCTGGGAAGCATCTTTCTAAATCTGGAAACACCACATCTAGGCTGGCCTTGAACTCACAGAGATCCACCTGCCTCTGCCTCCCGAGTGCTGGGATTAAAGGCGTGTGCCACCACACCCAGCTTATGACTGAATTTTTTAAAAGTGGTATCAATGGAGCACTTTTGTGTTTACCTATTTATTCGTCCATTGGGTTGCTTCCACTTTTTGGCTATAGTGAACAATATTGTTATGAACATTAACATTTGCATGCAACTTTGTGAGGATATAATTTTCTTCTTTTTTTTTTTGAGACAAAGTCTTACTTACCATGTAGCTGACTAGCTTAGAATGCACTATGCAGACCAAGACCAAGCTGACCTCGATCTCACAGAAATCCATCTGCCTCTGCCTCCTGAGTGCTGGAATTAAAGGTGTGCATCACCACACACAGATCTTTTCTATTTTTTTTTCTTTATGGTGGGGGAGTGTATTAGTCACTTTTCTGTTGCTGTGATAGAAACACTGACCCAAGCAATTTATAGAAGGAAGGGCTTATTTACGGTTCCAGGGGAATTACAGTTCATCATGGCAGGGAGGGTGGCTGGAGGTGGCTGGAACAGGAGCAGCAGAAGTGAAGCTCTCACATCATCACGCAGGCACAGGAAGCAAGAGACTGGAGATCTGGCAAGGCTTAACAACTCTCTAAGCCCACCCCCAGTGACGTGCTTCCTCCAGGATAGCCACACCTTCTAAAACCTCCCAAAACAGTGCCATCATCTGGGGACAAAATGTCCAAATACTTGGAGCCTATGGGGGACATTTTCATTCAAACCACCACAGGGAGGATTTTGTTTTGGGTTTTTTTGTTTGTTTGGTTTTTGGTCTTTTTGAAACAAGGGCTCCTTGTAGCTAGCCCCAGCTGGCCTGGAACTCACAAGAGATCCACCTGCTTCTGCCTCTCTGCTGCTAGGATTACAGGCCTACACCACCACACCTGGCTCTTTTGGTTTTTTGAGACAAGGTTTTATCTCACAAGGTCTTAGCCTGGAATTCCCTATACAGACCAGGCTGACCACGAACTGATTTTTTTTTAATATTTTATTTATTATTTTTATTTAATGTGTATGAGTGTATTGCCTGCATGTAGGTAAGTGCACACATGTCGTGCAATGCCTGCGGAGGACAGAAGAAGCCATTGGATCCCCTGGAACTGGAGTTACGCACAGTTGTTAGCTGCCATGTGGGTGCTGGGATTCAAATCCAGGTCTTCTGCAAGAACAAGTGTTCTTAACCGCTGAGCCATCTCTCCAGGCAATTTTTTTTTTTTTTTTTTTTTTTTGTCTTTTTGAGACAGGGTCTCCTTGTAGCCCCAGCTGTCCTGGAACTCACTATGTAGACCAGGCTGGCCTTGAACTCACAAAGATCCACCTGCCTCTGCCTCCCAAGTGCTGGAATTAAAGGCATGCGGCACCACGCCCGGCCTTTTTTTTTAATTTTTAATAATTTATTCATTTTTATTTTACATGTGTGAGTATTTTGCCTGTGTGTATGTAAGCGTACCATGTGCCTCCATGTGGCTGCTGGGAACTGAACCTGGGTCCTCTGCAAGAGTAGCCAGTGCTCTTAACTGCTGAGCAGTCTCTCCAGCCCCCAGGAAAGGATGTTTTTGAGACAGAATCTTACTCTGTAGTCCAAGCTAGTCTCAAACTCACATCAATCCTGCTGCCTCAATTACCAAGTACTGAAATTACAGGCATGCGTTACTACACTTGGTTATATTTAATTATATTTAGGAGGAAAATTGTTGGGTCACATGATAATTTTATATTCTTGTGGTTTTTTTATTTTATAATAGTCACTCTAGTAAATGTAAAGTGATCTCTTTTTCTTTCCCCTTCCCTCTCCCCACCCCCACCCCCCTTTTCCAAGCTGAGACTCAAACCCAGCACTTCATTTATACTGGGTGAGTATCTACTCCTGTGCCATCTCCCCAGCCCATGATCCACTCTAATGGTTTCAGTTGGCAGTTCCCCTATGACTAATGAAAATCTGAACATACTGCATGTGCCAACTGAAGATTTTTGTATCTTCTTTGGATAATCTATTTGTCCTTTCATACAATTGGGGTGTCTGAGATAAAACCCAGGGCTTTGTGCGTGCTTGTGCTCTACTATTGAGCTATAGCCCCAGGACCTCTGTCTTTTTTTATACAAAGCAAAAGGAGAAATCAGTGGGATGGCTCTGAGGGTAAGGATGCTTGCTGCTTTGCTGCCAAGCCTGACCACCTTAATCAGATCCGAGACCCACATGGTGAAAGGAGATTGCCAACTCCTACAACTTGTCCTTTCACTTCCACACATGCATGTAGCATGCATTAACACCCAAACCCACAGTAAACAGTGAATAAATAAATGTAAATTAAAAGTAAAAATTAAGATGGATAGAGTGCAAAGATGACACTTGATATCCACCTCTGGCCTCCAGATATTCACGCACATGTACACACATACACATGTGCACATACAGCATACACACATACAGCATACCATATACACAAAATGTAAACAAAACAAACTATTAAAAATTTTAAAAATACATTGCAGGGGCTAGAGAGATGATTCAGTGAAGAGCACTTGCTGCTCTTTCAGTTCCCAAATTTGGTTCCCAGTCCATGTTGGGCAGCTCACTACCACCTATAACTCCAGCTCCAGGGGATCTAATACCCTCTTCTGGCCTCTCTGCATACCAACATGCACATACATAAAAAATAAAATAAATCTTTTTTTAAAACTACATTACAGAGCTGGAGAGTTGGCTCAGTGGTTAAGAGTACTGGCTGTTCTTGCAGAGGACCTGGGTTTGATTCCCAGCACCCACATGGCCACTAACAACTGTCCATAACTTCAGTTTCAGGGAATCGGATGACCTCCGAGGGCATTGCATGACACGGGCACACATATACATGCAGGTATAACACTCATATACATAAAATAAATTTTAAATTTATATATATATATATATATACACATATGTATTTATCAAATCAGATGTGATGTATCAACTTCTCCCCAAACATGTTCCTGTAAGTTCCACCTGGATGGACATCATAGAGGCCAGAAAGCTGGCCACACCACACACACACACACACACACACACACACACACACACACACACACACACACACCACTGGCCCTGAGTGATAGCTTTCCCTCAAGACTTCCTACAGCCTCCAAAATTATTTTTCAATTTTCATTTGAAATTTTGTGTCATAGATCATAGTAGTTTGAGCATTCTTGCCCAAAATGTGATGTCCACCTAGACATGCAGTCTGGTTTGAGATAACAGGTTTTGCAGACATAATTTATATATAAATATATATAATTAAGGTTCTTTGAAAAGACATCGTCATGAATTTAGGTCAGGCTCTAAATTCAGTGACTAATGTCTTTATGAGATGAAGAAGCAGGGCTGGGGAGATCGCTCAGTCAGTAAAGTGCTTACTATGCAAACATAGGACCTAAATTCAATCCTCAGAACCCACATAAAAAGCCAGATGTGGTTGTGTGAGTTTATAATCTCAGCAGTTGGGGAGGTAGAAACAGGCAGATTCCTGGGGCGTAATAGCCAGCCTAGCCTAATCAGCAAGCCTCAGATTCCAGTGAGAGACTGGGCCAGCAGGATGGCTTAGTGGGTAAATGTATCTGCTGCTAAACCTGAGTTGAATCCCGGGGGATCACATAGTAGAAGGAGATATCTGACCCTACAAGTTGTCCTCTGACCTTCGCTTGCCCACACATATATAATAAATGATTCTAGGGGCTGGAGAGATGGCTCAGCAGTTAAGAACACTGGCTGTTCTTGCAGAAGACCCAGGTTCAAATCCCAGCACCCACATCGCAGCTAACAACTGTCTGAAACTCCAGTTCCAGGGGATCCGAAGGCCTCTTCTGTCCTCTGCCGGCATTGCACGACATGGGTGTACTTACTTACATGCAGGCAATACACATACATATACACATAAAAAAATAAAAATAAATATTTTAAAAGTAAATGAATCTAAAATCATTTTTTAAAATAAACATCAAAGTGGGATAGCGCGTGAGTAGTGGCACCTCAGGTTGACCTCTGGCCTCCACATGCACTCACACACACACAGATGGTGGGTGTCTCCAAAAAACCTAAAAATAAAGAGAGAGGCAGGAAGACCCAGACATGATGGCACATGCTATCTCATTTTCTCCCCTCCCCTACCTTTTTTCTCTGGAAATGGATGTTCTCTGAAATGCTAGGCTTCTGAGAATTTAAGAGTTTTTGTTTCTTTTCAAGTACTGGGGGTTGAACTCAGGTTCTCGCACAAGCTAGGGCAAGCCTTCGTCTCTGAGATAACATCTCCAGACCTTTTTGTTTCTTTGTGTTTTGGGCACAGGGTTTCATATAGTTCAGGCTTGCCTCAAACTCTCTTATGTAGCCAAAGCTGGCCTTGAACTCCTGATCCTCCTGCCTCAGTCTCCTGAGTGCTAGGAATATTTTAATTTTTTTAAACTTTACTATTTTTATATGTATATGATATGTGTGTGCCCACTTTGTGGAGTTGGTTTTCTCCTTCCACCTCTACATGGAACCCAAGAATTGAACTCAGGTTTTCAGGTTTGCTTAGAAAGTCTTTACAGCTGGGTGTGGTGGTACACCCCTTTAATCCCAGCACTTGGGAGGCAGAGGCAAGCAGATCTCTGTGAGTTCCAGGCCAGCCTGGTTTACATAGCCAGTGCCAGATGGGGCTACAGGGAGACCCTGTCTCAAAAAAAAAAAAAAAAAGGTGTCTTTACCCTCTGAGCCATCTCACTAGCACAACCCTTTTTAAAAAAATTTTTTTTTTAATAAAAGCATAGATGTTGAGGCTGGAGAAATGACTCAGCAGTTAAGAACACTGGCTGTTCTTGCAGAAGACCGGGGTTCAAATCCCAACACCCACGTGGCAGCTAATAACTGTCCTTAACTCCAGTTCTAAGGGATCCAATAGCCTCTTCTGTCCTCCACAGGCATTGCCCAACACAGGTGCACTTACCTACATGCAGGCAATACATTGCATACACATAAAAAAATAAAAATAATAATTTTTTTAAAAAAACATAAATGCTTTACTGTTAGTTCTATCCCCAGGTGGCTTGTGACCTCAAATAGTAGAGGTAAAAAACAAGGCTTCATATTTACTGGAATTAAAAAAAAGTCCAGCAAATATCACAAAGGAGCCTCGTTCAAGAAGCACTGATAGAAATGACTAATACTCTTTAGGTGCCAGAAACAGTTTAGTCTGAATGCAGAGCAATGTCACTGAGGAGATAAGCTGGGTCACCTTACCTCCTGGCCAAATGAAACTTCTTTTAATTCTCTCTTGCTAACAACAACAAATCTGGGTAAAACCAACTGTTCCTCCTGTTTCAGCTGCTAATGAAGAGAAACAGCCCTCTTGCACATCTACCTTTACCCCAAATTTTCCAGGGCAGTTTCTATATGGCATCAGACTTTTCATAGCTTCACTTAGTTCTTTAGTTTTATGCTAGCATCCACTTGCTCCAAGAACATTGTACCATTTTTCTGTTTTCACTGTACTAGCTTGTATATGGGAGGAAGCAAATACCTGCATCTTTACAACTTTGTGCATCTGAATACTTAGGTAACTAGAAGGCTGTCTTCTCCCCCAGCCCCACATCACCAGTTTTTATAGTATTTAGACATTATTGATCATTCCAAAATGTTCTTTGAACATAGCAGATTCCGTACTGCCTTTTTATATTAAAATTTTAAGCAAGTAGTAAAAACTGGACAAAAATATTAAAATATTGGTAGGGTTCATTTTTCACTTTAACAGTCTAAAGCTGGAATGCATCTTCCACATCCCTATCTTTATTCCAAGGGGCATGGGATTTTGTCAGTCAGCTTTACAGAAATCTATAAACAATCTATATTGAATTATATGATGGTATTAAGTTTTCAAAATAGGTTTATCCAATTAAGGAGAGATATAAAATGCCATGGATTGCTTTGTGGATCTTAATTGTAAAATTTCTTTTTTTCAGAACTTTGTTCCTGCTGTGTTTGCTGCTTTTTTTTTTTTTTTTTTTTTTTTTTTTTTTTTTTTTTTTTTTTGGTCTCTGATTTGTTTTATTTTGTTTTTGGTCTTTTTGAAACAGGGTCTCCCTGTAGCCCCAGCTGGCCTGGATTCACTATGGAGACCAGGCTGGCCTCAAACTCACAGAGATCTGCCTGCCTCTGCCTCCTGAGTGCTGGGATTAAAGGGTGCACCACCATGCCCGACTTGGTCTTTTTGAGACAGGGTCTCCCTGTAGCCCCAGCTGGCCTGGAATTCACTGTGTAGACCAGAGTGACCTTGAACTCACGGAGATCCGCCTGCCTCTGCCTCCTGAGTGCTGGGATCAAAGGTGTACACCACCATGTCCAGCTGCGTTTGCAGCTTTTTCAGCCATGATCTCTGAAAAGTTCCTTTGGTTAAATCTCCTGAACTCAGAATCAGTCAACAGTTCTTCCACAATAGTCTTTTGTTCTCTTTTTTTTTTTTTTCTGGTCTTTTTGAGACAGGGTCTCCTTTGTAGCCCCAGCTGGCCTGGAACTCACTACATAGACCAGGCTGGCCTCAGGCGTGGTGCACCACCATACCCAACAATCCACTATTCTTTTTTAAATATTTTATTTTATGTGATGAGTGTATTGTCTGCATGTATGTGAGTGCACCCATGTGGTGCAATGCCATGGAAGTCAGAAGAAGGTGTCGGATCCCCTGGAAATGGACTTAAGGATAGTTCTTGGCCTCCATGTAGGTGCTGGTAATCGAACCTGGGTCTTCTGCAAGAGTAGTCAGTGCTTGGCCTGGTGTGGTGGCGTGGGCCTTTAATCCCAGAACTCAGGAGGCAGAGGCAGGCAGATCTCTGTGAGTTCAAGGCCAGCCTGGTCTACATAGTGAGTTTCAGGTGATGGAATCAAACCAAGCCCCCCCAGATGATGGACCCAAGTCCCTCCAAAATGATAGATTTAAACTAAAATCCCCCAGGCCTGAAAAAAACTGTACAAGGAAGTAAAAATGAAAAATAATTCTAAATGCTAAGAACAAGCTGAGCTGACCTTTTTCATGCTCCTCTGCCCAAGTTGGAAATCATCCCAGAAATTCCCCCTACCTCTGCTTGGCACATAGCCACCACTTTTCTGCTTGGCACACAGCCGCCGCTTGTCTTTAAAAGAAACTTGTGAACTGGGCTCTGGACTTCTGTCCTCCAAGTGAGGTGGGAGTCTGTTTTGCAAAACACCAATAAATCCTTAGCAAAACGCCATTAAATCCTCTTGCTTGTTGCATCTCCTGGTCTGAGGACTGAGTTATTGGGGAGCGGCCTCCTGTGGACGTTGGGTACCCCAGACTGGGGTTCCAACACAGGACAGCAAAAAAAACGAGTAGTCAGTGCTATTAACCACTGAGCCATCTCCAGCCCCCCAAAATCCACTTTTTTTAACTTTTCATTTTCACACAGGATCTCACTAAGTGGCCAATCTGGCCTTGAACTTGTGATTCTCCTACCTTGGCCTCTTAGTAGCTGGGATTATAAAGTCAGGCCATCTTAATTTTTTAATTTTTTATTTATTTATTTTATTTTATTTATTTATTTATTTGGTCTTTTTGAGATAGGGTCTCCCTGTAGCCCCAGCTGCCCTGGAACTCACTATGTAGAACAGGCTGGCCTTGAACTCACAGAGATCTGCCTGCCTCTGCCTCCCGAGTGCTGGGATTAAAGGCATGCGCCACCACGCCTGGCTTTTATTTATTATTTTTATGTGTATGTGTGTATTGTCTGCATGTAGATAAGTGCATCTGTGTCGTGCAATGCCCACGGAGGTCAGAAGGAGCTGTCAGATCCCCTGGGACTGGAATTACAGACGGTTGTTAGCTGCCATGTGGGTGCTGGGATTCGAACCTGGGTCTTCTACAAAAACAACCAGTATTCTTAACCACTGAGCCATCTCTCCAGCCCCCCATCCTAATTTTTGAGAATTTTTAATTCACTGACATTCTTTTCTTAGGATTGTTTACTTAGTTTCTTTGTTTTTCTTTCTTTTTTAAAATTTGAGACAGGGTCTCACTGACCTGGAACTTGCCAAGTAGGCTAGGCCAGCTCACTAATGAGCCCCAGAGATCTACCTGTCTCTACCTCCCCAACACTGGGGTTCAACACCTCATCACCACCACACATAACTTTTTTCATTTGGGTTCTGAAGATCTAACTTGTCAGGTCCTTTTGCTTATCTTGCAAGCACTATACTGACTGAGCTACCTCTGCAGTCTATTTTATTTTATTTTTTATTTATTTATTTATTTATTTATTTATTTATTTTTATTTTGGTCTTTTTGAGACAAGGTCTCCCTGTAGCCACAGCTGGCCTGGATTCGCTAATGGAGACCAAGCTGGCCTCGAACTCACAGAGATCTGCCTGCCTCTGCCTCCCGAGTGCAATTTTAACTATGTCAGGATTCAGAAATTAAGAAAATCTGAGCAAATGAGAGTGAGAGAGAGACAGAGAGACAGAGAGAGAGAGAGGACAACTCTTTATTCTTAAGAGAGAGAGGACAACTCTTTATTCTTATTTTCTGTTGGAGATTCAGAAATTCGGATCCCCTGGAACTGGAGTTACAGACAGTTGTTAGCTGCCATGTGGTTGCTGGGATTTCAACCCCTGTCTTCTGCAAGAACAGGCAGTGTTCTTAACCATTGAGCCATCTCTCCAGCCCTCTCCAGCCTATTTTAAATACTTCCAAAAATTCTAAAGTCAACTGAGCAGGTGGTGCAGGCCTTTAATCCCAGCACTCAGGAGGCAGAGACAGGTGAATATCTGTGAGCTCCAGGCCAGGAGGGCTACACAGTGAGACCCTGTCTCAGAAAGTGAACAAATGAAAACAACTGAAGCCATGTCTATAATCTCAGGATCTGTGAAGCTGAGGCAGGAGGATAGAGAGTTCCAGGCTAGCCTGGCCTACATAGAGTTCCATAACAAGTCTAGTGTGGAGTTGCAAGTCTTGTAATCCCAGCATTTAGGAAGTGGACCCAGGAGAACTAGAGTTCAAAGTCATCCTCAGCTATGTGAGTTTAAGGCCAGCCTTGGTAAATTAGGGAGACCCTATCTCAAACAAGGAAAAAAAGGGGAAAAGCACACAAAAATTGAGAATGTAGCTCAGTAGTAGAAAGACTGCCCAAGATGCATATTGCACCCTCTTGCCCTTGGAGTCCTGCCACGCCCAGCTCCTTGTGTTGCTATAGGCTGATTGGGAGCCCAAGGCAGATGTCACCAGAGAGAAAAATGGCCATGAGCAGTGTGCTGCACAATATGCTTTACAGTGAGTACAAAAGTGAATGTGATTGAACCCTGGCCCCTGAGAAGGAACCTTCCATGCAAGCTGCCAGGCTGGCAGACTCCCTGCAATCAGCCTCCATCTGTGGTCTCCTAGACACCCCTCTGAAGAGCCAACACTGGTTTCTGATGATGCAGCCCAAACCAGATTCCTGGGCCTCCCCTCCCTAATACTGTCCTGCAAGGGACAGGAGAAGTTGCCCCTTTCTGATAAGTTTCCCAGGGCCTCTGGGAAGCCAGGCCTTGGCTCTTTCCTGGGGTTCCACTGGGATCTGTCTCCAGCATGAGCCTCAACACTGCCTTCCAAGGCACAATTCCCACCTCTTCCAGGGAGCCTCCAAGGTTTAGTGGCTTCCATCTCTGACCTGCCAGGGCAAGGCTATTCTGGCAAAAAGAGCCACTCTGAAGGTTACCATGAGGATGAAGTGGGGCTGGAGAGTTCTCATGTATAGGCCTGTTTACATGAGAAATCCTTGGTGGTAAAGGTGTGGTCTTGGACCTTACTCCAGCTGCCTTGGCACTGTCCCTGTGCTCTGAACTTTGCCTCCATCCCTCTGCTACCATCTACATCATCCTCAGCCTCAAGGAAGGTCCTTGAGTAGAGGTTTGGGTTTTTCTTTCTTTCTTTTTTTTTTTTTTTTTTTTTTGAGATATTTTCTCACTACATAGCCCCAGCTAGCCTGGGACTTGCTATATATACCAGACTGGCTCTGAACTCTCAGACGTGACTTGCCTCTGCCTCCAGGGTATGCACCACCACGCCAGGCTTGAGAAGCGGTTTTTTATCCAGAAGCCAGGATCCGTTGGATGAATTGCTTTTATCTCAGAGCAAGTAAAAGTAAACATTCATGCAAGTGAACTTCAGACCGAAGGATCATGTTCAGAGAAATGCTTTTGTTTTAGTAAGTCATTTTCAGGAAAGGGAAATGGGTGGGGAGCCTAAACAAGATTTCCGTTTTCAACTCCTGGTGACAGAACCAGAATCCACTGCAATGGAGCTGAGCTTTCCTCTCATCAAGGTAAGAGTGGAAAGCCCAAAAGGGGGCAACTAGAGGGAACCAACTCCCAGAATGGGGTCCCCGGATGGCACATTATTGGGAGCAGGCAAGAAGTTGGCCTGGGGAGGTTGAGTCTGGAGAAGGTTCCCCACCAAGGGGAGGCCTGGGTGGACACAGCAGATGAGGATCAGACCTTCCTTTGAGAATGGACAGCAGGAGCCTCTGGGTGAGGGCAGGGCCAGTCCCAGGACACCCTGAGATTTTAGGGACTGAGGCAGGGCATCTGAGAAGGGAGTAAAAGAGAACATGTTGAAGGCTGGGCTGCTCCTTTCTCTACAACCACCCCATTCTGGCCCATCCCCCTACCACTCTATCCCCTACCCAAAGTCAAGTCTCTTAGGCTTGTCCTACCATAGGTTCTCAGGATCCATGTGTGCCTCAGGCTTTGTGGGAGCAGTGAGGTGGAGGTCAGGCGCCTGGTTAGCAGAGAAAACCTTCTGAGGGCAAGAAGGGGTTGCAGTGGGTACTGTCTGAGAATCCAGGCAGCAAAAGTATGAAAAGCCAAGTTTGGGGAGCTCAGTGTGGGAGGTAAGGAGGGGGCCTTGAGCCCTCCCAGAGGACAGTTTGTATTCCAAGGTGAAAAAGGGACAAGAAACAGGAGACTGAGGAAACAGGATGCCAAGAGGAGAGATCATTTCATAGGCCTCAGGGGCTTGATCAAAACAAGACAGCATTTGTAGCCCAGTCAGCTCACTGTCAGCTGAAGCCCCTTGGACAGCCCCTTCCTCCCTCAGCTGCAATCTTCTGCAGCTGCCTTCTCTGTCAGAACCTTCAGGAAGCCACAGGATGGTACTGAGAGCAAGATCTAGGGGAGGGGCTGGCATAGAGCTTTGGTGACTACCCAGAGCACTTCACAGCTCAATTGGAGGGGACCCAGGCAGGACTGGGAGACCAGGAGTTGATATCTGCAACCCATGGTCCTAAGGGGCATGAAAGCATTCTCCTGATGCCTGAGAGGTGACTCCTGGCTCTACAGGAAGCTATGGCCAAGACAGTTCTCCTTAGAGGAGCAGGGAGAGTGGCAGCCCCTTTGCCCCTGGGTAGTCCACTGTGGACCTTGTGAGGTTGGAACCTGCTGTGGTCTGGGGCTCCAGGGCTCCCTAGGAAAGGGAATGAATGTGACAGCCACTCTCCTTCTAACAGGAATGAATGTCTTCCACTGAGAAGATGTCATCCTCCACCTTGTCCATCTCTGTGGTAAGAATCAAAGTGCCTCTCCTCCGGCAGCAAGGATGGCCAAGACCAGTCATGAGGGCCTGGATGCAAGACAGGACCCTGATCACCTCCAGGAATGGCTGGGTGAACCTAGGTACCTAGGATGATGAAAGACCCCGGTAGCCTAGGGAGTGATGGGGACTTAGTTGCTCCCCGCTGAGCTGTGGCATAAACTTTTTCCAGGGGAGAAATTAACAAATGCTTGCTCTCCTTCACTAAGGGGAACCAAATAGGCCAAAATATGATTCCACAAGAGTCCAGCTTGGAAAACCAATGAGTTTATTGGGTTTATTTACAGAGCATGCATGAGGGATTACTTACAGGAGCAAGGGTGACCCCCAAATAGCCACATCATCAGAAAGTCTCACTTGAGCATGAATAACAATTTTCCCACAGCTGCTTAGATGAAGTTCCATCATTGAGCAATTTTCCACAATGTTTATACTCTA
The DNA here is from genome assembly GCF_000622305.1 of Nannospalax galili. Lineage (NCBI taxonomy): Eukaryota > Metazoa > Chordata > Mammalia > Rodentia > Spalacidae > Nannospalax > Nannospalax galili. The sequence continues at coordinate 796,431 of NW_008330333.1, forward strand.
GTACCTCCCCAAACCATGGGACTACACACACCTGGAGCAGAATTGCATACAGCTGGCAGGGAGGTGCAGGAGGGTGTGGCTGACAGCTCAGGTAAGGGTCCAATGACCCTTCCCATCCTTTCATTCTGTGAGGGAATATCAACAGGTCTGATCTTGCAGGTAGTCATAGCCACTCTAATAGATAGCAATGCCTGCTATGTCTGAAGGACAGTGCTCTACAACAGGCTGAGACCCCAGAACACCTAAAATGGGGTGTTCTTGTCCTGAGGCCTGTAACTCTCAGGGGACTCAAAGGACCCTCAGCCTCCATCCCCAGCTAAGGAGTCTCAGGCCTGGTGGAACTGTGCTGGGGAGCCAGAGATGTTGGTGCCTGAACTCCAGGCATCTCTGCATGTAGCATACCAGCTCTCACTATAAGTGCTCACACTGGCCAGTCCTGTGGAGTGCCTCCCCATTGTTCACCCAGTCCTTCCAGTCAGGAGTGGACAATGGGGTTTCCAGACCTGTAGAAAATTGTTGTCAGAGGACAAGTCACTACTCTGTGGTTGCCTACCAAGTAGTCATTGGCGAGGGAGGAGGTAGTTCTGGCTGGGAGTCTGTTCCTCCCACTGATGGGGTATGGCCATCTCCAGGTCACTGTGTTCTTCTCTGGTCCCTGCTCTAGTGTCTTATGTGCACAGTCCCCTTGATGTCCACAATCCCTAGGGTGGCCATAGAGCCACTGACATCACCTGGCTTTTTAATCCAGGCAGTATCTGTGATGAGCCTAACTGTGTCACGCTCTGGATCTATAGTATGGCTTGTGGGGGGCCTATTGGCCGTGACTGCTATCGCTGGCATTTATCATCTATGCAGAGAATCACATCAGGATAGACAGCCCTGAACAAGAAGGACCAGGACAAAATAATCCAATGGAAATCCTGTCTTGGCATCAGTGATGAAGGCCTACCTCATAGGAGTATTTGGGGCTATAACATGTACACATTTAAAATTTTGATTATGAAAAAAACTAAATTTTTGAACAAAAAACAATCATGAAGCACAATGAGTGTTTACTGTGTATCTTTTTCCTATTCTCAGGCTCTGGATTCTAGGATTCTGGGTGTTTGGAGACCTGACTCCACCCCCACCACTCTGGAAAGCTTCTCCCCAGCAGCCCTCAAACAGTCCTTCCTTCTGCAGAACTGCCTGGGCCATATGACCAGGTGGTCTCCCCCTGGGCCTCCAATGCTCACACCTCACATTTGGGCTCCTTCAGCCTGGAAAACTGGCCCAGGCACTGAAATACTGAGGTGGGATCCCTGAGATTTCCCTTTCCTGCCACCCTTGTCCTGAAAGGGAGCAGCAGGAGCTTCTTCCCTGGGCCCCCTGTGAGTCAGGTAGCTGTGACTCCCTCTACGGGGCCTATAGGACAGTTGTGTGGGTGCCCTTGGGCCAGATCAGTTTTCCCTGGTTCTTTGCTTGGAGACCTTAGAGTCACTGCCAAGTGTTGGGAGGATAATGACCTGAGAGAGTGTTATATGAACTTTCCTGGGGAGACACAAAACAAAGTTTACTCACCCCAGATGGACACCAATGACAGACCAAAGTAATGATTCCACCCACCAAAGTCCAATTTGGCAGATCAATGAGCTTATTTGGCTTATTTACAAAGCATGTGTGACCCTAAAACAGCTTAATCACAGAAAAATCTCACCTCAGAATGGATGGCAACTTCCCCATAGCTGCATAGATGAAGTTCTCCCCTTCAGTTAACCTTCTGTAGCCTATATACTTTATGAGACCAGAAGACCATGTACAGCTGGGGAAGAATCACGTAGTGCTGGCAGAGAGGTACAGAAGGGAGGGGCTTTCTATGAGGGAATATCTACAGGTCTGATCTTGAGGGTCTGTCATGGGCAGTTGCAGCCTCTCCAATCAAGATGACAATGCTAATTATGCTCTGAGGACAGTGTTCTGCAACAGGCTTTGCTCTTGCCCTTCCTCAGAGATGTAACCTGCTTAGTGCAGAGCTGCTGGGCAGCCTGGGCTTGGTCCCTCCCTCCAAACAGGCTGTCTTTCAGAGCATTGGCTACTGAGTCCTGTGGCCCCTGAGGTGTAGAGTTCAATGGAGCTGTTTTTCAAGGTCTCTTAGCACAGCAAGTAAGGGACACAGAGTGGAGACTCCAAGGGCCCTGCCACTTTCCTGAATCTTGGGGCTGGCTCTGGCATCACTTGCTGCTCATTTGGGACTATAATCCCACTCCAGGTACCTTGTTCTGTGCAAGCCTGCTCTGCCTCTGTGGATTCTGGCACTGGTGATATTACAAAGGGAGGTAGAAGTGCTAGATTCCTGTTCCACATGGCTGGCATAATGATAACCTGACTTCCACAGAGAAAGAGTACTCGCCTAGGACTGGTTATAGGGAATTCTGCCTTCCAGGTTCTATCTTCTGGAGGTGTTACTCCTCTGGCTCAGCCCTCCTATGATGTCCAAGTCTCTTCTCCCTTATAGATACCTTACAGGTGTTTCATGCCTGGGTCCCTGCAGAGAATAGTGGTTGGGGCTCTGCTAAGGAAGGGGTAGGCAGTTTCTCTGCTGGAACAGGAGGTAAAGAGGCCCATGCAAGACCAAAAGCTTCTGCTTCAAAGTATATTAGTGGATAAGGTATTCATGTTTTGAAAACTACCATGCTGGTACAGAGACAGGTGTTTTTCAGCCAATTTGTTCATTTGCTTATTTGACATTGGTAATAGGAATCATTCTAGCACTTTGCTATGTAGGACCCCCAGGCTAGGGTGCCCAACGTCCACGGGAGGCCGCACCCCAACAACTCAGTCCTCAGACCAGGAGATGCAACAAGCAAGAGGATTTAATCATTTGCGCAGACAGGCTCCTGCCTCACTCGGAGAGAGCAGCAGCCAAGAGCTCAGCTCACAGGCTTCTTTTAAAGGCAAAAACCACAAACCACAACCAGCAGGAGTGGGAGGGGGACCGGCAGAAGTGGGAGGGGGAAGTTTCGGGTGATTTTCAGCTTGTACATGGAGCATGAAAAGGTCAGCTTTTTCTCAGCGGTTAAAATTATTTTACATCTTACTTCCTTGTACAGCTTCCCAGAATATTCTTCTTTTGTCTGGGGGACTTTTTTTGAATCCACTTTGACCTGGGGGGGCTTTAGTTTGATTTCATCAGGGCTAGGTATCATAGGAAGGGGATTTCCATACATGATTTCAAAGGGGGTCAAACCCATCTGGTATGGAGTGTTTCTTACTGGTCTAGTGAGATTAAGGAACAAAAATGACGGTTGTAACACCTGCAGCATCGGACTCATGGCATCTGGATGGCTAATTTTAGAAGGGACGATTACCACTGGGTTTGGCTGAGTGGCAACGGCAA